>NC_057698.1:2777902-2822902 GCF_014466175.1 Vespula pensylvanica | reverse complement strand
TGCTTCCAGCACCGATAGCGGTGCCAGTAATATTGCTAGGTCAGTAGGTTTGTAATGTACATTTAACGAACGAATATTATAATGGTAACGTATTGTGTGTACGATGTTTGATAATAGTGAGCAAAGAGAGATAACTTCATTATTAAAATTATATTATATATATTGCGAACTTGTTAAAAATAATTTCCTCTATTTAGAATATTTCAATTTTAAAAGATCTATGAACGATGTTAATACTAATAATTTTTTTTTTTTTTTTTTCTTTATAATATTGAAATTCATACATTTTAATACTTTTAAATAATAAATAAATTCTCTACAAATTTTAATACATATTTGATAATAATTTTTTTTTTTATTTCGTACAGAGATCACACAGATACGCGTAGAAATTCAACGGACAAGAGCGAAAGGTCGAGCAGTTTTGAATCGAAAAGTCAAACACCAATGCTATCGACGGAAACAAAGGCGTCAACACCCACTACATTAAGCATGACTATCGATGGTAAAGCTATGACTAGTATTGCAACAGAAACTAAAACATCCAGCGTTACTACAGGAACAAGTATGTCGAGTACTTTGACCGTCAATGCGAGACCATCGCCAGAAGTTAAGACTCTTACTTTGGAACCATCAGTCAATACTCCGGCCATTATAATGTCCTCTGTAACACCACCGACTGTTTCACCTGTAACTGGAAGTAGTCTCCCACTTCCTGGCACTTCGACTACCGGTAGTTCTAGTCCAGTTGGATCACCTAGTGTCAATGCAGCACATCCCTTGTTAGCTACTCGAAGAGATTCCACCACGCAAGTACGTCTCTGATATATAAAAATATGTTTCGATAATTAAAAACAAAAAAAAGTTTAAGAAAATATTTCTTGTTATTTTTTTTTTTTTTAACGAACTGTTTTATACATCGTCGGTAAGATCGATCAAGAATATCATCGGTCAATAATAAAAAACTTTTTTAATATCCTCTCATGAACACAGATGTCTCTCTTCATTACACGTCTGTGTGAAAGGGGTTGCATACCGCAAGGGGTACGAAAGATAAGTCTTACCGATAGATGACGCTTGCAAGCAACGTTTATCGACGATGTACGAAACGTTGTATATCTTCAGGCGTGATATTAAATTTTCATTCTATATAAATAATTGTTATGCGTTAACTTGTTTCATTTTTTTTTTGTTTTCTTCAGATATAAATAAGATTAGTAATTGTTAATAATTATGATCGATCCCTGTCAATTTGCAGTGTTATTACAAAGGAAAAGAAGCATCGCCGAATAAATTATCAAAATTAACGCGGCAGGCAGCGGCAATAGACGAATCCGTGCCTCCTGTTGGACGACGTGGTAGTCAACCAACGTTATCACCTGATCCAGATGACGGAGGTAAGAATCGATAATTCATGAACTTGAACTCCTTCTCGTATTTGCCTTCCGATTAATTATTGAAAAATAATTCATTGATTGGATCTTACTTTATATTTATCAGGACGAAAAGCACGCAGAGATTCGCTCAGTCCGGATTCCGCGTCTTATCCAAGACGTCGTGATTCGAAGAGTCACTTGAGCCCTGATAGAACGGTCGATAAGAGAGATATCAGTCCAAGTAGACAGAAGAAAGCTCAATTGAGAAGACAGTCAACTTCATACGCTCAACCACAAAGGTATTTCATTATTCATATCGATTATATCAAATATCATAATAATATAAAGTATAATACGATGATAGTAAAGTATAATAAATTAATTTATTTTTTTGCTTATTCATATCGAATGATATTTTATATATGCTATCATTAATTACAACGTAAAATAAGAATCTTTTAGATAAGAATGAAATTTTTTTATTGTCAAAAAAAAAAAAAAAAAAAAAAAGTCACTCGATTACGAGATATCGTTTGATCGTTTGCATCAGATCACCGAGTGGATCGTCCTGTTCGTCGAGAGATCCAAGCCCTTGTGCGCGTGCACCTCTTCAACATTCTCAAACAATGCGAAGACAATCGACTACAACCGAAGAGATCCTAATAGCACGTGGATTTCGACGACAAAGCACAACCGAAGAGATGATAAGATGTCGAAATTTTCGTAGACAAAGTTCTCAAAACGAGGACACGGTGGGTCATCCTTACCAAGTAACTGTTCTTTATTTCTTATATACTTTACTCCGTTCAATCAATTGTCCTCGTTATTATTACGTTTCTTCTTCTTTTTCTTTCTTTGTTCTCGATAAAACAGGTTCAAAGATATCGAGGACGAAGAGACAGTTCGGCACAAATCACCGACGGAACTTTTGCTACAATGACGGTCGAGACTTCGAGCACTTTTTTCGATAGCAGCACTCAGACTGGTAAGTATCCACATATTTTATATTATTTATATATATATATATATATATATATATATATATAAATAAATAATATAAGTGATATTTAGTACAAAAGCACGTACCAGTAATTACAAATAAATCCGAGCTTACGTCTCGCATCTTACGTCGTATTAATATAAAATACGATGATGATAAAATTCTTACGTAGGACCAGAATCAAACGATTCTCTAAAACGCCTAAATAGAAAATTTTTCGATTACAAAAATGACAACGTTAAAACGAGCAAGATTAATCGATACAATTCGAAGAACGATACCCTCTTCTAAAAGGAGACAAATCTAGCAACGTTAGGAAGGACAAATTTTTCTACGATTCGAGACGAACGATTTGAAAATTTCGCGGGCGTAAATAGCGAAAGGAGAGTGGTATGATCAACGAATAATACGCAGGCGTAGAGAAAGACCGGCTAAGGGATGGTGGCTGGCGGTCGACGAGACGCAGGCGTCCTGTCAGTGCCCTTAGTTCGAGAGTAATCGTAGTGGGTGCAGGTCAGTCGATAGACCAGAGAAACGGCTGAAAGAAAACATAGCCTTTTCTTAGAGAGAAAGAGATAGATAGATAGATAGATGGATGGATGGATGGATGGATGGATGGATGGATGGATGGATGGATAGGTAGATAAATGGATGGATGGATGGATGGATGGATGGATGGATAGACATTGGATAGACATAGAGACAGAGAAACAGAGAGATAAAGACAGAGATATATATAGAGAGAAAGAGAAAGAAAGACAGAGAGAGATAGAGATATTGTGTGTATATACGTGTGCATAATACGTGTGTATACATATCTTTCTATCTCTCTTACTCTTAATAGAAAAGGACGAGCGTGCGTGTTTCGCCGTTCTCGCGTCGTCGCGGACACGTTGCCTTACGAGGGTGTGTATCCTCAATGTGAGAGAGAAAGAGAGAGAGTGTGTGTGTGTCAGAGAGAGAAAGAGAGAGAGAGAGATTGAGAGAGAGAGTGAGAAAGAGAGAAGAAAGACAGAAAGAGAAAGAAACAAGAAACGTCGTCGTTGTCGTCGTCGTCGTCGTCGTCGTCGTCGTCGTCATCGTTGTTTCGAGGTTCTCTTATCTGTGTCGATTAAACCTCGTACACAGAAAGACTGACAGAGAGAGAGACAGAGACAGAGACAGAGACAGACAGAAAGAAAGATTTGAATATCACGTTAATTACGAAGATTAAAAAGAAGGAAGGACGATTTACGTGAAGTGACAAGATTAGTGACTATCGTCTTTCACGTCAGAAGGATGTCAGTTTCATTCTGAAGTGTAAAAGAAAGAGAGAGAGAGAGAAAGAGAGAGAGAGAGAGTGAGAGAGAGAGAGTAAGTGAGAGTGAGAGTGAGACGGATAGAGAAAGAGAAAGAGAGAGAGAGAGACAGGATCTAGGACGATAGGCTAGGAGCATTTCGACCCACAACGAGTTCGATTCGAGTAATCCAGGAGTGCACGTTGACGCTCGAGCGCCCCTCGTATCGTGAAACTCACACGTTGTGATACTCCAATTCTTTCTTTACTTCATTTTTCTATCTCTCTCTCTCTCTAATATAATTTTCTCTCTCTCTCTCTCTCTCTATTTTTCTCTGTCTTTTCTTCTCTTCCTCTTTCTCTTTTTCTTTCTTTCTTTCTTTCTTTCTTGTTCGAATCATCATTTCAAATAAAGAAGATGAAGAATTTTATTAAGTAATATACGGTATCTATTTTTTTCCGGTTTCGTTGGACATGTTTTTCAATTTTGTTCGTTCGTTCGTTCGTTCGTTCGTTCGTTCATTCATTCATTCATTCATTCGATTTTCTTTCTTTTTTATTTTCTTGTTCGTCCTTCCTTTTTTCCATCTTCTCTCTATCTTTTTCTTTTCTTTTTATTTTGTTTCGATTAAAACGCAAGATGGGTGGTGCCCTTCTAAGACCAAAGAGTCTCGTATTATCCGTTCATACACGTTTTTATTCTCCTCGATGATTATTCTCTATCGTGTTTTTTCTTCTTTTTTACTTATATATTATCAAATGTTATCACATTGAAATCTCTTGCAAGAGAACATACGCGTGTCTTCTCGTTGGACGATCGAAAAAAGAAAAGAAAGAAAGAAAAAGAAAGAAAAAAGTAAATAGATAATCAAAAACGTACACTCACACGTACAGAGAGAGAAACAGAGAGAGAGAAACAGAGAGAGAGAAAGAGAGAGAGAGAGATACATACAGCCACAGAATCAGCAGGACGCAACCACTTGTGGCGGTGCAGCAGCAGTTGGGTAAAAGCCAAGATCTATCTCGTGTTTCTTGCTCGATCCTTTACATACTTTTCTATACATACATATACATATACATATACATATACATATATTTTTTCTTTTTTTTTTCTTTATCTTCTTCTTTCTTCCTCGACGAAGACTTATCACAAATCATCGTTTGCTCCTTTCAACCCCTAGATCTCTTATCGAGATCCTATCAACTAAACTTCCTTTCTTCCTTTCGGTTTGTTCTGAAGCTTCGAAAAAAAAGAAACAAAAAAAAAATAAAATAATATCGGAAAAGAAATCTTTCTCTGAACGTTTCTTTATCTATCCGTAATATATATATATATATATATATATATATATATATATATATATATATATATATATATATATATATGTAGATATGTATGTATGTATATTTCTCTCTTTCTTTCTCTTTCTTTACGTCTTCTCGCGTTCTACGTGATTTCTCGTGAGAGAAAACTATAAAGGGGATACGAGTGATGGAAAAAAGGACTCGTCTTGTAAAAGAGGGGCTATGCACCGATCACCTACCGTACGAGGATATCTCCTTCGAAATCTTCGTGGATATGGTGTTTCTGAGGTACGTCAGCGTTTTTCTGTTTTCTTCTATTTTCTTTTTTTTTTTTTCTATTTTCTTTCTCTTTTTTTTTTCTGTAATTATCTCGTTCCATTACATACAGTTATCAGTTGTCGCGAAGATAGATTCTTGATCGAGAAAATATCTTCGAAATAACGCGTAACGCGAGGTTGCTATAGCGACAGCATAAAACGCAGATTATTAGAAGACTTGTTTATCGTATCTATGTAAGCTTTATTCTCTATTAGTTATATTAGAATGTATTAGAATTTTTAATGCAACGTTTTAGATGTATAGGAATTATATTTGTAGGAGGACGATACTTTCATCTTCGAAATCTTTGTAAATATTTTAATACAGAAATACGTATCATTTCTTTTTGTTGTTGGAATAAATTAGAATGTTTGAATTTAATGTCAGACTGGATAGAAATAAATTTTGATTAAATTTTGTTTTCGATTTGAAATCATTATAAAAATGTTAGTACGATGCTGTGTATTTTCTTCATTCGTTCTTATATTTCTTTTTTTCTCTCTCTCTCTCTCTCTCTTTTTTCTACATGTTTGTTATCCGCTTCAATTAGTAATTTAACAAGCGATTGAAAAGGATTTTTGATTGATGAATATCTTCGAAATAACGCGTAACAAGAGGTTGCTATGGTGATAATATAAAACGAGATGATTGGAAAAATCGTTTATTACGTTTTGTTATCAAAGTTTCAATAGAGATTATGCTATATATATTCTTTTTTTCTTTTGTTCTTTATATCAGAATATATTGGAATTTATAATACGATATACAAATAGCTTGAGAATTAAATTTAGAACAAAGTTCTTTTCTTTCTAATTAACATTAATAGTTAATAAACGTGTTGAAACATTTACGAAATTTTTTTTTTTACATTAAAATTTTTCATTTAATATCTCATTTTATTTTAAACACGAGTACTCTTATTTCGTGCTTAAATATTTAATATAACCTTTTGAATAAACGTTGAATAACGTAGATATAATTATGAAAATGAAAAAGAGAAAAAGTATGGAATGTGTGAAATTTGATCGACAAATAAAATTCGTTTCACAGTAAAACGCATTGTTCTCGGTGTTAAGTAGCAACTTACGCGAATGTAATTCTCCAAATCGGATAAAATATATTCTCTCTCTCTCTCTCTCTCTCTCTCTTTCTCTCTAGTTCTCTCACACAGTAAGTCCATTTTGAAATTACGTGTGTGTATGCTCGCGCACGAAGCAATGAGGTAACGAGGTGAAAGTTTTGCGATGTTTCTACTCAACTTAACTTACTTCTTATTTTTCTCTCGTCGATCTGAAAATGTTTGAAAGAGTGTGTAAATTTATGAACCACAAACACACACACACACACACACATCGTAGATATGCGATGCATAGAAAATAGTCTGTTTCGTTTTTTAGTTTTCAACAAGATTACTTTCGAGTATATTTAAAAAAAAAAAAAAAAAAAAAAAAAGAAAAGGAAAGGAAAGAAAAAGGGAAAAAAATGGAAATAAACGACTCTTTTCTTTTCTATAAATTATTTAACAGTAAAAAATAATGTAATATTCAACAGTAATAATTTAATAAACATAGAGATCTGAGATTAATGTTATGATAATAAAATTTCTAAAGGAATTTGCATCTACTCGATCTTCGAATAAAATTTTCTATCCTACTCTTTTTCTTTCTAAAGATTTTTGCATCATTACTCTCGTTTGAAAGAAGAAAAAAAAAAAGGAAAAAAAAAGAAAAGAATAGAGAGAAAGATGTTTCATAAAATATACGATCGTACGTAAGTACGTTTAACGTGAGAGATGATCTAACAATAAAATAAGAATACCTATGGGTTTTCTCCATCGATGAAAAAAAAAAAAAAAGAAAAGAAAAAGAAAAAGAAAAAAAAGGAAAAAGCACGGTAAAAGTAGACCGTAGGAATTACAATGTCGGTTCAAATGGAAATTCAATTGAAGGTCTTGATCATATTATATCGTAATATCTCTCGTGTAACTCGACCTTAATGGGTTTTTAATCGAAAAATGTTAATCGAGATCGGCATGCGAAAACGAAGGTCACAACAAAAAAAAATATATATATATATAAAGAAAAAGAAAAAGAAAAAGAAAAAAAAGTGGAGAGGTAGAGAGAAAAATATATTTGAAATTATTATTTATTTTTCATTTTCAGCAAACTTTTATTTTAACGTTCTCTCTCTCTCTCTCTCTCTCTTTTTTTTTTTGCAAACGTCACAAATATACAAATGAAATTTTCTTATCGATCGTGGTCCCTTTTAATTGGACGATTATCCGATTGAAAATCGTTTTTGATTATGCATATAAATCAGGATAATATTGTCGATAATTCTTACTTCAACGATCAAGGCAATTTATTGGGAGAAGGTAGTGCCAGTTGTTGAACGATCGTTAAATCTAATGTAGTAGTGTTCGTGAGAATGATCATAGAGAGAAAGAGAGTGAGAGATAGAGAGATAGAGAAAGAGAGAGAGAGAGAGAAGATGCTATAAACTCGTGCCTTCGGAAACGACTATTCGATCATTCTCCTATGTACGATGCATCTACTATGATTAACTTAACACTTTTCTAAATTGTCTGAATAGTAAACATATACATAAAATATATTTCGTATATATATTTTCTTCTTTATATATATGTATATATATATATATATATATATATATATAATTATTTATTAATTCTTTTTTTTTATTATATATAACGATAAATTATGAACGTATTAATTGCACTATAATTTAATTTCTCTAACCTCTCTTTGATAAGAGATCAAACGAAAGTATGTCGGACGTCATCATTTTCATCATCACCTTTGGAACGCTGCGATTTCAGGAATTTCATTAGCTCTCGATAAATTCTACGTCGTCAAGCTATTGGCGAATTCTAACTTGGCTCATATATTTCTCGGACAATAGCACGCCTTCGTTATTAATTTCCGTAGAGCAGACTGATTTCATACTTTTATTTTTAACGTCCTACTAAACGTGAAATAGATCATTTCCAACTTTAATATCATTAATAGAAATATTAATGCACTTGTACCTTCACATTCGATTTTTTTATATTTTCCTTAACAAAAAAATTTATCTATTTCCGTAAATAATAATAGTAATAATAATATTAAATTTTTCTAGTCAGAATAAAACTTCATTTTTCATTCGTTGCATTTTTGAAATCCCAATGAACATGTAATTTAATTGCAATTGATTCGAATTATCAAAACAAAATCGCAATTTTATATAAAAAGCTCGAAAATTTCAACGCTCATTTTATGATTAACGTTCCAAGATAAGGAATTCTTTTTTTTTTTTTTTCCCCCTATAAAAAATAAATTTTATCGATGTAAATTATTTGATATTTTTATAAGCTCATCGTATAATAAAAAAGAAAAAGAAAAAAGAAAATAAAAATGGAAATAAAAATAAAAATAAAAGAAGATTATACTTCGATAAATGCACCATAATAATCGTAAAAGCTATTCTTTTTTATTATGAAACATATATGCACATATAAGTACATTTATGTATCTAGTTATGTACAATATCTAAACATAGCTATAGACATAGCTAACGGAAGAAAACTCGCGTGCAATTGTGGTCTAACATTTGATATCTGCGTGTAATTACATTTTGAATTTAGAACGAGCCATCAGAAATGTCTACTAGCCGGGGCGTAGCATCGTGAACGTCCCTACTGAATATTCATAAAGTATGTACGTAGTTTTCAGTGGGTAGTTTTGCGAAACATCGTTTTTAATCCTTTGCCTTTCATTCTTACGATTCAAAGTAAATTCATTCGTTTTATACCGTACAGATTAAAAATAGAGAAAAAAAATTGTTAAAAAGATTATTTCATTGATAGCGATAAAGGTGCGTCGGTTGTAATAAAACGAATATTTTTTATTACTTTTTTTTTGGAAATATATATATATATATATATATATATATAAATAATATATATAAGTATATATTCTGAAGTAATATATAATATTATGTAGTACAATTTTATATATATTATAACTTAAATATATTACAAAAATTATTACATAAAATATTAATATTTATTATACAATCCGTATTAAACAATCATTTCATTTATTGTATAAATATGATCTTATTATATACATACATCTCATTTATTATATAAAATGTTTTGATATTTTTTTGATACTGTCATAAAATATTTTAATTGTATTACATAATATATACCTATAAAAACTTATACACTTATAAAAATATAAAAATAAGATGAAGATTCAAATAAGGGGGATAAGAAAATATATAAAGAAGAGAAGGGAACATTAAAAAAAGAAGAAAGTTATAAGAATAGCTTACTAATCACATTAGAATACGTATAAAAGGGAGAAAGTTAAAATATTTGAACCAAGATAAGAGATCCTTTTGTGTGTGTGTGTGTGTGTTTGTGTGCGAGAAGAGAATAACGATCGAAAACGAAAACGAAAAGAAGAAGAAGAAGAAAAAGAAGAAAAAGAAAGAGAAGGGAAAAAAGGAGGAGAAGGAGAATGAAGATGAGGGTGAAGTACCGATAAGCTTGAATCGCCATTGCGAAGTACGTGGGCGTGTTATTACCTATGGGAAAATACACACAAACACACACATGTAGTAAAATGGAACGCGTATTTATCAAACAAACGTCTCATTTTGTATGGAAAATCGACTTCAAATTGCGATCGCATATATCAAATTAAAAAATGTATTGAATGGTAAGTGAATACTGAGTGTTAGAAAAAGAAGAAAAATAGAGAGAGAGAGAGAGAGAGAGAGAGAGAGAGAGAGAGAAAGAATTTATATTAACAAAAATAATAACATGAAATATGAAACTTGAACGAACACTACAGTATCGGTACAGTTACTGTAAAGTGCTTTGGTTCGAATCAGAAAACGAGATTAGCCTCGAAATTCGTCTGCTTTGTTTGACCTAAAAGCAATGTTTCTACTTACTGGTAGAGTGGTTGTACTAGTAGAATAGGCTAGGTTAAGTCGGACACATGGAAATCCACTTTACAATCTAACAGAAAAGTTTGTCCTAGAGAAGATCTAATGTCGTTGACTGTCGCTAAGCTGATTTTGCAATCGAATGGATATATTCTTTCAAGATCCTTTTTCTTCTGTATTTTTTTGTTTGTTTTTTTCCTTTAAACATAACAGTAATAACAATAGCACACAGATATAATCAACGATCCTAGTTAATAATATCTCGTAAAATAGTACGAAAAAATGAATTTCGCTGTGAAAATTTTCGGAAATAAAATCGAACGAAATCGATGATCGATCGTCGATCGTAATAATAAAGAAGAACAGAAAGGAGAAGGGTTAACTAACGTGTCTAGATTAAATAGTAATAACGTAGGCGTTTAAGAGAGAATGTCGTGCAATATTGAGATAGCATGATTAAACTATACTGGAGAACTATCCTAGACAAACACGAAAGAGCTTATATATATATATATATATATATATATATATATATATGTGACTTGGTCCGATTATCGCAACTCATCTGCTTCGGAATATCAAAATTCTTGGGTGCTGGCACGTGCTGGAATTCTTTATGACTTCTCTTGGTAGTTTCACGAGGAAGAAAGAAAAAGAAAAAGAGGGAGAGATAGAGATAGAGAGAAAGAAACAGAGAGAGAGGGAGAGAAAGAGGGAGAAAAAAAAAAGGACAAGGAAAGTACGTGCCACACCCTTAGACGACACGAGCTCGTTGAAGGGTCGTTAAGTAAAAACACGAATAAAGGAAAAAAAAGGGAAAGAAAGACAAGAAAAAAAAAAAAGAAGAAGTGAAGGAGGTGTTTGGGTCTAAGAGGTCGAAGTTTTAAGAGTACTTGAACGTACTCTTCCCTTTTGTCTCTATGTCTGTTTATCTATGCATCTATCCTCTCTCTTTCTTTCTTTCTTTCTTTCTTTCTTTCTTTCGACTTATTCGTACATATCTATTCATCCATTTCATTGTTTTATTGTTTCAAGAACCGTCGTCGTTGTACGACAACAACCACTACCACGAGGAGTGCCTAAAATGTAACAGCTGCGGCGTCAATCTGACGGGAATCAATCAGAAAAGGGCGAGGCGGTGAGTGACTACTATTTTTGCAGTATAGGTTTATGTATACGTTCGGATAAGGTATTATATATCCGTAGAAAAGGGGATATAAAGATCGAAGTAACTTTTTTCGCAAGGGACTCATTTTTTTTCCCTCTCTCTCTCTCTCTTTCTCCGGTTCTTTTTTTTCTTACAATTTATGTTCGTTTGTATCTCGAAAAAAGAAACTTTCTTTTCCTTTCTTCTTATTCTATTTTCTTTTTCTTTTTCCTTTTTTTTTTTTTTTTTTTGAGGATGAAAATACGGGATTTCTTTCTTTTATTTTTCTTTCCTTTTGTTTTTGTTTCTTTCGATAGAACGAGGTGGAGCAAATCGACGTCGACGATCTTTTTTTCTGTTTTATTTTTTTTTTTCGAGAGGGGTAGGAGATTTTTTTTAGTTTTTGTCCTTTTTAAGGAATCTTCGTCGTTATTTCTTCGCTCGCTTTCGCAGGTTCAAAAATCAGATACTTTGCGATCTGCACTTTGCCGACGTGGCGCTGATGGAGTGCTCGGACTTCATGCAGCTGTTGCGCAGCTTCAAGCCACATAGTTTAGGCAACGCGGTTGCCAGAAGAAAATCTTCTAATACATTGATCTTCCTTTTACCATCGCAAGCTTGTTCAGGTATGAACATCGTCTTTTTTTATTCGTTGTTAAAATACGTCGGACAATTATTAATATTTCGTAGAAATACAGATTAAATATGATGTAAATTTGAAGACAGATATCAAACACGTACGAACGCAAATGCCTCTATGATCGATCAAACGATTATATTAAATGACGTATAGATAAACATCCGACGTATAAAAATACATTTGTAAACGGATCTCATCGTTTACGAACACATTTGCGAAATGCAAAAATCTTGTTGATCGGTCAACAAATAAATGAAATATTCATACGATCTAAATAAATATTTACAAACTTACATACGTAAACAAATCTGAACACCCACGAAACATTTATCAATGCAGAAGTTTCTTCGATCGATCGACGAATAAATCAAATGTTCATACGATCTAAATAAATATTTACGAAGTTACATACGCGAACAAATCTGAACACGCACGAAACATTTACCAATGCAAAAGTCTCTTTGATCGATTGACAAATCAATCAATATCTTCACATATGTGAACAAATTTGTGAACACATATATTGTATATGTATAAATGTAAAGTACTCCTCGATGTTATTCCTTTTTTTTTTCTTTTCCTTTTTTTTTTTCAATAGTTCCTTAATTTTCATTTTAAATCGTTCGTTTACTTAAATCTTTCAAAACGGCACCTTATGCTCTTTTTCTATTAAGTTTCTTTTCTATCTCACTTTTCCTGTCTCTTTCACTTTCTCAACGCTTAGTCGACTTTGTAACGATTCAGAGAGTCGCTTAGAAAGCAAAATATATAGATATATATGTGTGTGTGTATATACATACATACATACATACACACACACATATATACATATACATATATATATATATATATATATATAGGTTAAGAACTTTTAGAAGCGCATATATGTACGAGACGCATAGCTACAGGTGGTTTCTCCTATCTTGGATTAAGCGCGATTATTTAAAAGAAAACACAGACAAACACACATACACACATATACACAGCATCTCTCCTTAACGCACGCATACACGCATGTACGCACGTACACGTATACATTTATATACAATTCTTTTTTATCTTTTTTTTTCATTCTACATTTTAATCTCTCGCCGATAGAAAGAAATTAAATTAAATGATAATAAATGAGAAAGTTAATGGCAAGATTATTGATTTTAATAACAAAAAATTATTATTATTATTATTATTATTACTACTACTACTACTACTACTACTATTGTTATTATTATTCGTGAAGATTTTCTTTATGAAAAATAAATAAGGTACAACAAAGGATCAAATTAGCCGCTCTATAACGAGCGAATAGTGGAACGCGCTTGAAATGAAAGGATCAAAATGAAGTCAGGAGCCGAAAAGATGTAAGAAAAGCAAAAAAAAATAGAAAGAGAGAAAGAAAGAAAGAAAGAAAGAAAGAAAGAAAGAAAGAAAGAAAGAAAGAAAGAAAAGTAATAAAAGAAAAGAAAAAGAAAAGGGCAACGCAGGCGGCTCACTCTAAGTCTGAATACCAAGCCCTGTCTAGAAACAGCTTGGTGTTCTACCTTACAGTGGGTCGACTGCGTTATCGTCAACGTTCAAAGCAAAAGCAAAAGCAAAAGCAAAAGCAAAAGCAAAAGCAAGAGCAAAGGAAAAGCAAAAGGAAAGGAAAAGAAAGGAAAACAGAATAAAAGGAATGGAAAGTTACGAAACGAAGAAAAATGTAAGAACCTGAGAGAAGTTCAAAAGAAGAATTTCGAAAGAAGATCGAAGGACGAATTTGTTAAAGGATATTAACAATATGATGATAGAAGGAATACTAGGACATTATCGGGAATACGTGTTTAAGTGGAAGAGAATCATCTTGCTCAACGAGAAATAAAAATCTCTCTCTGTCTGTCTCTCTCTCTCTCTCTCTTTCTCTCTTTCTTTTTTTCTCTGTCTCTCTCTTTATCTTTTTCTAAAAGTGTTTGAACTGTTATTGCACTTGCTTGGTTCTTTACTACTTGAAAAATTCTCTTCTCGTCGTTTCTTTCCAATCTTAATGATTTCCCTTCTCTTTCTATCTTTCTTTTATTCTTTCTTTCTTTCTTTCTTTTCTTTTCTTTCATTCTTTCTTCTTCTATCGATATTACATAGATACGCTTCTTGTATTATATCCTTTATTTCTACTATGTATTTGTATTTCGAAAATAAATTTCATCTCTCATCCCCCAACGAGATCCAATTGCTTACGAGAAGAGCCGCTGTGCGCTTCCACGATTTGATGCAATCATAAACACGATTTCCCTCGTAACTTCGAACGAGCTACGTGAGGATGAATTTGTCCTGTTTATTAAGATTAAATGTAATTTTACGTCGTCGTACGAGTGTGTGTGTGTGTGTGTGTGTATGACTGTATGTATATATGTACATATATATATGAGTGCGTGCGTGTGTGCGCAAGCACATGTGTGTACGTTTGTATCGACGAGGCACGTTCTAGTTTTTTTTTTAATCAATGAGAAAAACAATATAACGTTGACAAAACAATGGATACATTAAAAAAATAATAATAATAATAATGAAAATAAAAAAGAATAAAAAATAAACGATCGTTTCGATTTTGTTCTTTTTACGATAACAAAAAAAAAAACGACAATCTTTTTAACCGATGAGAGAAACAATATAATGTTGGTAGAACGAAAAGGACATAAACAAAAAACAAAAAAAAAAGAAGTAGAAATAAAATGAAATTGAAATAAAATAAAATAAAATAAAATAAGCAGTCCGCCCAGTTTTGTTTTTTTCATGATAAAATAATTGACAATCTTTTAAATCAATGAGAGTAACAATGTAACGTCGGTAAAGCGGCGGATGCGTAAAAAAAAAAAAAAAAAGAGAAAAAAAAAGAGCAATACAGAAACGAGAAAGAAACAAACATTCCCCCCAATTTTGTTCCTTTTACGATAAAAAAGAAAATTGACAATTTCTCTGATCAATGAGAGAAATAATATAATGTTGGTGAAACGGGGGATGTGTAAAGAAAGAAAGAAAAAAAAAAACAAAAAAGAAAAGAAAGAAAATAAGTAATCATTCCGTATCTTTTTCTTCGTTTTATGATTAAAATATTGACGATTATTTTTTAGATGAATTCTGTCAAGAGTATCCGCACAACTTTATACCAGCGCCTGGTTATTGGATCGAATGTTCGAGGCAACAGATCACTACTGATCTTAGCAACGAAAGAAGTGTCAGGGATGGTATAGATCCTGATGAAATCGAGGACAATCAATTTTCCTTGTCCGAGGAAAGAGAATTTGAGACGAACGACGTACCGAAAAAGAAAACGGCGATCGAGGAACAATGGGAAAAGTATCAATGTTTCGAATTGACATCGGTCGAACAGGAAACGTATGAGAAGTACTTTTACGCTTCGGAACATTGGAATTATTTCACCAACGACGAAGATCTTGGCCCTGTTATACTCAGTATCAAACAGGAGACACTCAATGGACGTGATCAATTTAGGATACTCGTAAGGGCTATCAGTTATACGGTACATGGACTTATACCAGCCAGCTGTGTCTTCGCTGATCGGTAATTGTTAAATAGATTAGTTATATAGTTATTAATGACTAATGAGAATAAACGATGATGGTGGTAGTGTGGTGATTGATGATGATGATGATGATGATGATGATGATGGTGATGCATGTACGTATATTGCAAATTATACACCTTAAACTCATTAAAATTATATACGAGTATCTTCGCTTAATCAGATCCTTTTTTCTCTCTTTTTTTTTCTTTTTTTTTTTTTTTTTTGAAAAGATTTAATTACATTCGTAATCAATTAGAGGAGAACACGTCAAAGTACTTTGTACTTTGTCTCGCTCGACAAATTACGAAGTTAATGAAAATTAGCGAAAAACTTTTTAATACGAACTTGAAAATGCCTCCGAGGAAAAAGATTCCTATTCGATTTTTCCTTCTTTCCTTCCTTACTTCCTTCCTTTTTCTTTTCTTTCTTTTTTCCCTTCCTTTCTATATTTCTCCTTCAGAGTTCTGGGAAATATGTCAAGGACACGGATATTTCTTGTCTCTAGGTACAATCGAGAAGAGGTAGTACGTAGTCTTGGCAAAGAGGTGAACATCAATCCACCGTTGACGCTTGGTCAATTGCCGGACACCCCAGAGGAACTTCTCAAGCTCGACCAAGCTTTCATCAAGTCGGAGGTTAAAGTTGGAGTGATATATGTGAGAGAGGAACAGTGTACCGAAGAGGAGATACTCGATAACAACGAGAACTCACCGCTTTTCGAAGAATTCCTTCAGATTCTGGGTGATAAGGTCAGACTAAAGGGATTTGATAAATACAAAGGTGGCCTTGATACCGTTCACAATCTAACTGGGATTTATTCGGTCTATACTAATTGGCGAGGCATTGAAATTATGTTTCATGTGTCGACCCTATTGCCCTACGAGAAACACGATACGCAAAAGGTAATGATAATTTTTTCATTGATAAATAAAAAAATATTTTATATATGTATAAATTACGATTATTATTATTATTATTGAAAAATAATAGCTTCAAAGGAAAAGACACATTGGCAATGACATTGTCTGCGTTGTATTTCTGGAAGCTGACAAAACAAGATTCAATCCTGCCTGTATAAAATCACATTTCTTGCACACGTTTATATTGGTACGCGTGAGTCCTGCTGCTCAAACTAAGAGCCCTCAAAAAGAAGTTACCAAATACGAGGTGTCCGTAGTTACCAGAGACGAAGTTGGAGCTTACAAACCATATCTTTGGGAACAGAGTGTCTTTGAAAAAGGTTCGTCTCGTTATATCGTCAAACAAATAAAAAATTTTATTTCCTTCGAATCTACCATTTCTTCAAACCATTTATTTTAATTTAAACTGTATTTTTTCTTTCTCGTTTTTCAAAAATAGGTCCGATGTTCCGAGAATGGATATTAACCAAAATTGTTAATGGCGAAAGAGCGAGTTACTCCGCACCTAAATTTGCAAGAATGCAGGAGAGAACGAGAAGTCAGATGATGGAGGATATCGTCACTAATTTGATCAATCATGCGGAAACTGGTCAAATTCCAAAACCATACAGGTAAATAATGTTTCGATTATGATACGTATTACGATACGTCTGTAGATCATCGATGTACGATCTGATATAATTGATCTAGACGAGGATCCTGGAGACCGATTGGACATATGAGGCCATTTTCACCACTCTTAGACTCCGTTCGTGATAAATTCGAGGATTACGATCAGCTAGCTAAAGATTTCACTAAAGTATTCTTAAACAATACTGAAAATGTTTCCTTGAATGCCAATCTCTTCGACGTATCCTTCCTTGTACCTGGTCAACAGAAACAAAAAGTCCGATTTATTGGAGTTAGAGCTATCTTGGCTGTCAGGAGCAGGTAAATAAATCTATTATTATACATGTCTTATTATGAAACAAAACAAAAAAATATTTTTTATGTAAAATTTTTATTCACTTTGAAAAACTACTACTTGTTTTTTTGTACTAAAACGAATCAATTTTACAAAAAGTAATTTCTCGACTTTTTTTTTTTTTTTTCCTTTTTTTACTCTCAAAAATTAATCGTTCTGTACTCGAACAAATTTGGTAAAAGAAGAGAAAGAAAATGTTTATAAAAAGAATTTTTCTTATAGATTAAAATTGTTTCATAACATTAGCCCTTGACAATTGATGCAAAATCTGATGAAAATTGTTATTAATATTTTTTCGATCGTTTCAGAGTCTTTCAAGAAATGTTATATGGAATTCAAGCAGGATTTGGAAGTCCTCAAGTACCAGTTGCCGAATTGTTAGCAAGACCAGCACCTACCTTGCTCAGTCCGCAAAAACCAAAGAGTTCTAATTTCCTACAAGTTCCCGACATGGAAAGTCCTAGGTACGTTATCGTCTACTATAATATTTTTTTCTTTATCGTTACGTTAATCTCGCGGGCATAGTTTCATATTATTGAAAATCGATATGAAATTGGAAGATAAACGAAATAAATGGAATACATGTATGTACTATATCCATCTATTTATATATCTGTCTATCTATCTATCTATTTATCTATCTATCTATCTATCTATCTATTTATTTATTTATTTATTTATTGCAGTAATTAGGTAAGCACATAAATTGAAAAGTTCTTCATTCGAATAATTTCCTTGTTACGCTTCAAATCTTTTTCCAAATTTTCTATTTGTAATGCTCGAACGTAAAGAAAGTCCATATTGGACTCGATCGAACGCAAAATTATTATTTTCTGCACGTGCAATTTTTATTGAATTGGCATCTTAAAGAGAAAGAAAGAGAAGTAAGAAAAACAAAGTAAAAATGAAAACAAATGGATTACAATAGCAAAATAATATTTGGAGTATTCTTGTGTGGTGAGACTAATGCCTGCATCTTTATGTCGAATGCTATTTTTATATATGATATATTATACGTATATATTATATATATATTTATATAATAATTATTGTTATTGTTATTATTATTATTATATGTATTATTTCACGGCACATCCATGTCTCCTATCCTTAAAGCACCGCATGTTTATTCCGTCTCATTATTATCTATTATTCTTTTTAAATATTGAGCTTTTAAAAACTCAACGAAAAAATTTTACAAATGATATTTATATATATATATATATATTTATTTATTTATTAAAACGTACTATTCGATTTTGTGTCGCATGTCTTTTCTTTTTTTTTTTCGTCGATATGAAGCAAATGCACAGCAATATCGTTTGCGTTTCGGTGTATCTGCAATGGACACAAAAATTTTTTTTTTATGAATAAGGCAATAAAAGAAAAATCTTTTTTTTTTTTCCAAATAATCGCAGCCTTATTCAAATTTTCTTGCACCATTTATCTCTCTTACTATTTTTTTTTTGTTTTTATTTATATACAGTATATATATTTTTTTAAATTTTAATAGTAAAATTGTGACGTACACGGTGTATCGGCATGCGAGTCTTTTGTGAATCAATGAATAAAAAAAAAATAAAAAAAATTATATCATAAACAATTTGACGTATATCGATTCTTCAGACAATCATGTCCTTCAAAGAAGATAAATCCTTTGTCCTATATTTCACAACCCTATCCGTACCCCGAGGTGCCGCTTTGGCGTATTCTGTGAGATACTGGTTCTAATCTGTTTAGGCCCAAAAGCGTGCCCTCGTCGCCGATGGTGAAACGTGCCATCTCGAGGCTTGGAACAATCACTGCCGGTTGGGGAAGGAGCATCAGGAAACACGGAAGTAATACATTGCAGAGCGAGGATCGTAAACGGTGGGCAAGTTCACAGGATTGCAGCAGTTAGTACAAATATTTTTTATAAGTTATATATAAAATAGTATTATCTGGCGTTGAACATTTCTTCATTTTTAAGATAAAGACGCGAAGGACAAGGATAAAGCTGCCGAATATTTGGCTGTTCCAAGACT
This sequence comes from Vespula pensylvanica, assembly GCF_014466175.1. Lineage (NCBI taxonomy): Eukaryota > Metazoa > Arthropoda > Insecta > Hymenoptera > Vespidae > Vespula > Vespula pensylvanica. Next base: position 2,803,414 of record NC_057698.1, on the reverse strand, counting down.
CAGCGTTTACGCTGACGCACAGAAGGTCGACCGTGCGAAACTTGCCCAAACCGAGGTATCTATCTATCGATTGATTCGTGGATTTTCAAAAATAAAAAAAAAAAAAAAAAAAAAACATTTTCTCGACGGTGTCTTTATATTTTTTTCTTTTTCCAACTTCATTTTTCATTTTTAATATATTTTTAATACAATTTAATAGTTCGACGTGATCGAGTTCGATCCGGAAACCTTCAGAATCTTATTGGACTATCTACATACTGGCTCTTGTCCTTTGACCTGCAGCAATATACCAGGTCTGATATGCGCAGCCGAACACTATGATTTGCCTGAATTACTTCAAGCTTGTTTCCATCACGCTAAACAATATCTACGTATCGAAATAGTCTGCGTGATGTTGTGCGCCCTTGAGAATTATTATTGGCGTTACACATCGGCAAACGATTTGATCGACATGATATTAGCCTTCGTTAAGACAAGAGCCTATCAACTCTTTCAAAACCCAGACTTCCTAACATTGAGCGAATCGATGGTACAAACGATAATGTCAAGCCGTCCTGAGGTCGCAGAGATTAAAAAATTTGAGGCCATGTTGAAATGGGCGAATCATAGGATCAAAACGAAACCTACTAAGCTCGATCCTAAACTTGAATTTAAATGTATCATGGAGAGACTATGCAACGATATCAATTTGTATAGAATACCTCCTCAAGAATTGGTCAGGGTAAGTAAATAAATTCAATAATACAAAAGATATTAATGATTATTTTCAAATGATAATTAATCGATCGTAAATCATCAAGTATCATCACTTTTCTATAATTTTCGCAGATCGTTTTACCGTCAAAAGCCATTGACAACGAATTGATCTTGAAGACGTTAATGGTCCAAGCGAAATCGGGGATCTATCGTAACGTTGACAGTTATCTAGAAGCTTATCAAGAGAACATTCAGAATCAAGAGAGTTTTGATTACTAGCCAAGGGCTCGTGGTAGATCGTCGAGTGAGCGACGTCGTGACAGATTCACGGAGGATTTACTCAAATAGATTGCTGTCTGAAGAGGGAGAGAGACAGACAGACAGAGACAGAGAGAGAGACAGAGAGAGAGAGAGAGAGAGAGAAAGAGAAGAGGAGGAGAAAGACGGAGATAGAGATAGAGAGAATATAATACCTATGATTCGATATCAAGTTGACAGGCTTCTACTAGAGAAATCGTGACCTCTCCCTCTTGGCGTAACTTATGATTAGAAACATGCTACCATGCTACTTGATGCGTGGGAGTCGCACTAATTATACCTTCGCCAACTCTGACAAGCGTTGTGATTGATCATCTGAAATCGAATAAGCTCGCACGTCGTCTACCATGTTAATCACTAAGAGAATATCGGACTACAAACATTAATTATTATTACCATCTACGTAGTATATGTATGTGTACGTGCCATATGTTTCGTATATACGATAATCAATATTTTCTCATGTGCACGTATTAAATCGATCGAAATCATTGAAATATATTATCGTTAACACTTCTTAGATCGACGATCTACGACGATCTATAGAGTGAAAACGAACGTTGAGAGAAATTAATCTAATGAGCGAAAATAAGAAGTGTCGTGAGGTTAATTACGATTGTGAAAAAAAAAGAAAAATTTCTTTAAAAAAAAAAAAAAAAAAAAAAAAAGAAAAGAAAAGAAAAAATTCCTTCGTCTCTTAATTGAGCTATCGTTGTGAGAAAGAAAGAAAGAAAGAAAGAAAGAAAGAAAGAAAGAAAGAGATAGATAGATAGATAGATAAATAGATAGATAGATAGATAGATAGATAGATAAATGGACGAAGAGAATAATACTTGGATAAAAAAAAACGTACAGGATTTTAATTAAAAAAGAAAAACAGAAATAAATAAATAAATAAATAAATAAATATATATATATAGATAAATATTAATTAAAAAAAGATAAGAACGTGCTCGAATGAATGAATGAATGAATCTTATCGAAGACCGCGAATATCCCGGAATTAGTTAGGAGTTAAAGTACATTGCATATTTAATATTAACATATATACATACATAAATAAATAAATACATAAATACATACATATATACATACATGCATACATACATACATACATACATACATATACTGTTCTGGCAAATTCATATGCACGGCGATGTCGACACGGCCAATAAGTTTTTTCGTTTAAAAATTGGAAAGAACGTGAATAAATCGTTGAAAGATCGTAATATGAAAAAAAAAAAAAGAAAAGAACAAAGAAGACAAAAAAATGGAAAATTCTTACTCGGCAAACTAAAGGACACGATGGATTTTATTCAAGGTCAACGAAATCGATTGCAATTGAATCACATGCCGAACACGACAATCTCTATCATAGATAAAAAATATATTATTGATAATATATGATAAACGTAAAAGCTGGATAATTAATTGGTAAGCGCCAAGAATGATTATATGAAATAAAGGAATGACGGCAAAATAATAATAATAACGCTGAAGTCGAATAAATGGAAATAATAATAATAATTAATAATAATAAATAAATCAATAAATAATATTAATAATAATAAGATGATGAATTAATGCAATGTAATAGCAACATTAATAAATAGTTAATAATAATAACGGACAACGTTGGTGTTAAATGTGAGATGAAATAAACAAACAAATAACAAAAAGAATAAAAAAGAAAGAAGAAGAAAAAGAAGAAAAAATATTTAAAGTCTGTTCTGTTTTCTATCGTAGATTTTGTATCTTCAATACTCTAAGACGGAGATTCTAAAAAAGAAAGAAAAAAAGAAAAAATAAAATAAAAAAAATCGCAGGGACAGGCTGGTACAGTAAATTCATATTAAGTGCGATGACGATGGTATACAGATTCGTATGTTTACAAACAAACAAACAAACAAACAAATAAGAAACATAATAACAATAACAATAATAATAATAATAATAATAATAATAATAATAATAATAATAATAATAGTAATAATAATAATTATTATTATAATAGATTCACGCGCGTATATATGTATCATCTCGCCATTCATAAAATTTTATTCGATATTCGTGATTGAATTCGTGAAAGAAAAAATGAATTAAAATTATGAGAATTTGACCAAAAGAAAAAAAAAAAAAAAAAGAAAGAAAAAAAAAGACACAATAAATAAATATCCTGAAAATCCTGATCAAAAAAGCATATCATAAAATTTGAATCCGTTGATATCGTCCAGCCTGTTTCCTGAGTTTCATTAAATGATTGTATTTAAAAATCGAGAGAGAGAGAAAGAGTGAGAAAGAGAGACAGAGTATGCAATGTGTTATTTATTGATACATGAAAATAAAAGAGATGTAGAGGAAGAGAGTTGCTATTCTCAAAAGATTGAAAATGAGAGAAGGAAAAAATATTTTTTACGAGATCCGTTCGCCGTTTCATCATGAAAAAAAAAAAAAAAAAGAAAAAAAAACATTAATATTTTCGAGTGACGCAGATATCACATGCATACACACATACATACACATAAAAAAAACTCTCTAAAACACATTGTAGTTTTTTTTTTTTTGTTATACTTGGAACGATGATATCGCGATGTGTGTGACTCATTCAAAGAAATATAATATATATACATATGATAATAAAAATTAAAATATAATAAGAATAATAAATAATAATAAAAATAAAAATAATAGTAATAATATAATAATAATAATAAAAATAATAATAATAATAATAATAATAATAATAATAGAGAGTGATAATGATATTATTGATAATTATAATAATGAAAAAAGTAAAAAAAAAAAGATAATTCATCGATTCCTTCGAAGGCCGCCGTGAGGAATTGCCAAAAATGTTGTGTCTTATTGTTCGGGCAAACGGCTGGACGAAAGTAGACTTTCGAGGTTTTTTTTTTTTTTATCGAACTACTCGCATCGATTTCTTCTTCTTTTCTCTCTTTTTTTTTTTAATCTATTTTTAAATATGTTTTTTATTCCATCATTCGAGCACATTTTAATATTTTTAAAAAAGTATTTGACGAGAGAAGGACAAATGAAATGTATACTTTTGATTTTTTACTTCTAATCGATCATAGGTCCTAATCGATCTAATACAAATTAATTAGAGCATATTTATATCTATATATTATTTTTATGCTCGCAAAAGCGACAAAGAAGATTCGTAGAATTTATTTTTTACTTTTTAACACAAATAAAAAATATGATGAATCTGCGAGGACAAATTCAAGATCAAGATATTTCGAAATTCTACTTGAAAACCAGTGTATAAACGTAGACGTTTTAGGATACGATCGTGAAAAGAGTAAAAGGAAAAGAAAAACCAAAAAAAAAAGAATAAAAGAAAAAAGAAAAGAAAAGAAAGAAAAAATCGTAATCGATCATTCGCCGTGTCGATCAAACACACGACGTGTCTATTATATGTACGCATCGTTAGTTTTTCTTGTTAGAAAGGGAAGAACTTGGAAGAAAGAATTCCATTATCATTATCATTATCATTATCATAAAAAAAAAAAAAAAGAAAAAAACATCGCACGAAATCGATCATCGAAAATGAGTTTAGCGAATGCGAGGATCGCCGAGGACAGAATTTTGATACTATCTACTACTAATCTATCGCTCTCGCTTACGCTCGTAAAATATTTCAAGGAAAATTATTCTTAATTGATTATTAATTCTAATATCACTTTGATATCGTTCTAAAACATTCTTACTAATATTTTTATAATTTTATTAATGAAAGAAAAAAAAAGAATTAGATTCATTTTATTATTAAATTTCTAAATGCAATGTATTGATTACAATAGATCAATATTATTAATAATTTTGTAATTACGATTAATCGATATTACCATTAATTCTTTGATTTACGATTTAACGATTTTAATAGGAATCATTTGATTACAATATATTAATTTTATTATTAATTATATAATTAATCTCGTAATTACAAATCCCATAGATATCTGTCTGTTGTTTTTAATTATCAAATCGATAATTAATCTTTTAACAATCCAAGTTAAAAGATCAGAAATATTAGAAAATTAAATATGAATATTGTCCTTGAATTTTTACGAGTTCTGAAAAAAAAAAAAAAAAAGATAAAATTCTGTGCACCGCGTCGTCCGACAGGAGCGGACTTGTACCTGAACGTATGCAGATATCACAAATCAGTACAAATGTGCGCCTGTTGTATGTATTCACTTTTCCTCTCACGTTCACCGCGTGAACACGGTAATGTACAAAAATGACCTTCGTTCAACCAAACTCGACGACGCTCTCAAATATAGTTCGATACAAATTTAAAGAGAAAGAAAGAGAGAAACAGAGAGAAACAGAGAGAGAAAGAGAATGAATAAAAACATTAAAAAAAGGACGTGTACGTGTATGTGTGTGTGTATGTGTATATGCGCGTATGAGAGAAAAATATCAGAAAAGAGAAATATAAGAATAAATGGAAATGAGTACGAGTAAGTACGTGTGTCATACGTGTGCGTGAGAGAGAGAGAGAGAGAGAGAGAGAGAGAGAGAGAGAGAGAGAGAGAGAGAAAACAAGAGCAAAAATCGATCGAAAAATACTTTGTCGAACGCTATTCTGTCCAGTCATTGCCGCCTACTGTTCAAACTGTACGTGTACTCACACAGATACATACATATATACACATGATGAAAAAAGGAGAACTAATAAACTACTACATTGAAAAAATAATGGAATAACATAAAGATATGTACGAGCGAAGTAATTGTATGTAATATAGTTAATATTACATAATATGCGCGCACATGAAAGCACGCACACGTAACGCAAGAATTATATATATATATATATATATATATATATATATATATATAAATTAATAAAAACAATTATATTTAAAAAAAAAAGTTAACACGCATGAAGTACCACGTGAGCGAATCGCGGCGAGTATAGAGAGATATAATTGATTGATTATGAATTTTTAGAGTTCAAGATGAAAAAAGAAATTACAAGAAAAAGAGAAATGAGAAGAAAGAGAAAAGGAAAGCAAGAATTATTTTCTAAGCGTGCGAGTTAGAATAAAAATATTTCGTCGAAGTATCTTGAATCTCTCTTTTTGTGTGGATGTAAATTTGGAATAAGTATAATTAAGATGTCGGTGACGTGTAGTAAATCTGTTTTTTCTTTTTCTTTCTTTTTTTTTTTTTTTTTTTTTTTAAATATTTGCAATACGCCGTATATATGTTGTCGATTATTATCGTTCACGTTGATCATCGTTATAATTAGTCAACTAATTAACTAATTAAAGTAAACTAAACTATACTAATCTAAAGTAAATTAAACTGAACTAAATTAATCTCTGTCCTTATCAAAACGATTGCCGCTGCCATTGAATTTTTCATCGTCATTGTTGTTGTTGTTGTTGTTGTTGTTGCCATTGTTGTTAAACTAGTCACGAGATATATACTCGTACGTTACGTGATCGATCAATCAATCAATCAATCAATCAATCAATCTATCGATCGATCGATCAATCAATCAATCAATCAATCTATCTATCTTTCTTTCTTTCTTTCATACGTATCTCGTACAAAACGAGAATCAATCGATCGATCACGTATATACGTCAATTTTGACAACTCCGAAAAGCGTGCTCGGTGTTAAAAATGGATTTTAGATAGTATTATCTAATGTTTCACAATATTTTATTCAATTCACGATGAAATTAATTGATTAATCATTAGTTGAATCAATGATGATCAATAATTGATATTCTCGTCGTCGTTAAATTAATAATGCTTTACTTAAATTATTACCATTAAAAAATATTAATTATAAGGATACTAATTAGATGAGAGTGTATCTACGGAATATTTCGTCAATGATTCGTAGATTTTGTGTCTACGAATAAAATGATTCGATTATTTTATGTTTCTACGGATTAGTATAATCGATGATTTATGTACTCATCTACGTAGAGATTCGTCAATGATTGAAACTCGTTGATTAATTGACTAATTATTCCCTAAACACAAATCATTGACGCAACAACATCGTAGACTCGTTCTCGTCTCGCTTAATTTTTCAGTAATAATAACAATTAAAAAAAGAAAAAAAAGAAAAACAATATTAATTTCAGGACGATAAGAATTTCAATTATAGATCATTTTAATTCAATTAACAATTAAATAAATAACTTGATCGCGATCGTTAATAAAATCTTGTTAAAACATTGGTATCGTCGATAAGAATCGGATAGATCGATCGATCGATCGATCGTTCGTTCATTCGTTTAAAATAAGAATGTGTCAAGATTAATACGATATTCTAAGTTTGCGTCTATCATCCGAAAGGAAACGATATAAACAAATCCTCATAGATTTTTCGCAAAGAATCCTTAAGAATCGTAAACTCTTGTAATTATTTCTAAATGATCGTTGGTTGAAATAGATCATCCGTTTCACGCGTTATCCCATCGCATTTATCGTGATGTGCTCTCATTAAACTGTTTCTATAACGATCCGTGAGAAACTGTCTTCTCATTATATTAACCTGATCTTCTTATTCCGTGTCTATAAACTTGAGATCTTCTCCATATTGAATTCATAGGACTTGGAGAGAGATCATTTTTTTTTCTTTCATTTTTCTTTTTATTTTATTTTCTTTCATTTATTTATTTATTTTTTTTATTATTATTATTATTTCTTTATTTCAATAAATAATTTCCAAATGTATATCAGAGTATATCATTGAGTAGAGAAACGATTTGACATTCGACATATTAATGCACCAATGATACGATGCAAATGAATTTTATGCATTTACTTTAATGAGAGAGAATGAGAATGAGAATGAGAATGAGAATGAGAGAGAGAGAGAGAGAGAGAGAGAGAGAGAGAGAGAGAGAGAGAGAGATGGCGATCGTGTGAAAAAAAGAAAAGGAAATTGTTGTCCTATCAATTGACCTAATCGCACAATGTATTAAATATGCAATTATTTAAGCGATCCTCTCGTTTATATTCTATTGATATGTTGTAATTTAAAAAGGAAAAGAAAAGAAAAGAAAAAAGGGAAAATAAAAGAAGAAAAGAAAGAAGAGAAAAAAAAAGAAATTAATTAAAACAACTCTTCCAACTCGCCGTGTCACGCTTGCGTGGTAAAAATTGTATGCGCGAATGAAATCATAAACGAGAACGTAATGTATATGAAGCTACTGTGATGTTACTGTTGAATATAAAAAAAAAAATATATATACATACATATACCAGCTGTTCCACTGATTAAGTTGAAACAATTTTTACAAGAGAATTCATTTTGAATAGTTTTTTTTTTTTTTTTTTTTTTTTTTTTTTTTTTTTTTTTTTTTTTTTTTTTTTTTTTTTTTAATCGGTTTTCATCGTTGCGTTCGACTTATTCGAATTTGCCATCGTGCGAGTCGTACTCTTAAAAAAGTGCAAATGTTACATGAAACATTTTTTTTTTTTTTGTTTTATTTACAATTCTACAAAATCCAAGTATCATCCGAATCTTTGTACAAACAAATAACCGCAAAGACTTGGATGGATTTTTTTTTTCTTTTTTAAATTCTACCCGTCGTATGAAAAAATTGCTACCAACTAATTTTTATTACGGCGTGAATATTGTTTCATACAAAACTCACTTATCACAATTGTTCATGTTTAATACCCATTAGTATAATTTGCTTGATTCAATGAATTGTTAAACCATTATGATTCACCTCACGGATTATGAGCAGTTTCTTTTTTTTTTTTTTTTTTTTTTTTTTTTATGCCAAACCATAAGATCACGTTATTATGTACAATTTTGTACAGTTTGAAATCATAACACTTCCAGAATTCCTGAAAATAATTTCATAACAAATTAACGTCGGCTTCTAGCCACTTTTTAATATCACTTTATTATTTAGCCTTAACACTCCAATCCTTCGGTCCAATACAGACACTTTGGATCTATCCTAACTTGGCGCTTTTTCATTGCCGCCGAGTGTTGCTCAATTATTTCCCTGTGAATAAAGATGTGAATCAATATGGAAAACGAAGGAAATCCATCATTCTGAAATTAACAAACTTTTTCCCTAGATCCTTCAATTACCTATTTAACGTTATGATATATTGTCCTTTGTAGTAGTTAATTAGATTCAAGTTTTGTAACGTCGATATTACGTCTTCCTTTTTGATAGACGTTAAATCACAGATTTCACTTATCGTTATTTGCGGTTTCTCATTTTCGACTACAGGTTTAATGTTCAATAATATATCGAGTATCGTATGCGTCCAATAACTTCGATACGATAACAAGCCCAAATCGGATAATGGCTTTTCTGGAGATCCAGTTTTACCCTCGAATTTCGAGAGTTCGTAGGAAAATTCTATTAATAATTTTCCATATCCTTTTCTTTGGTACGGTGGCAGCGTGAGAATACATGCAACGTTATGATCCTCCGGCGATTCCTTCTCTTTAGAAAAATATCCAACTATATGAAAACCTCTGCTATCAAAGTCAGTCATAACGTAAAATAAAAAAGGGTCAGTGTCGTAATACAATGTCTTATGATCGAGAAATAACTTTGCTAATAAACATAAGTTCTGCGCATAGTTTTTGTTCTTTCTACCATCGATTTCAAAAAACGAAATAGACCCTTTTCGATATATTTCATTTCCCGGTGGATGACGTAAATTGCACTTTGCCAGATGTCTCTCCAAACACTTTCTACTTTTTCTATATTTCAAGCAGAATTCACAGATATATATACACGGAAGATTCACCATCTCTTGTGGATATGGACTGAAATACCAAGGCTTTATCCTATGACGACCTAATTCTATCAGTTCTACATTTTTCATCCGTGTGACAACATCATCGTGATGATGAGCAACCAACGAACCAGTAGGTCTCGGACCTGTAGTTTGAGGCGGGCCGTCTTGAGAATCCTCATTCTCTAAAAACGTTGACTTTCTCTTCTTTGACATTTTCTTTTGTAATGCTGCTTGTAATACAGCAGTACCATTCAATGGTTTGTTACTAACACTACTAGGACTAGAAGGTCTGCTTTGCACTTGTTTTTTTGGAGTACCTGCTCCTGTTCCAGGAGCTGTGCCATCTCGTTGAGGATATTGAACTTTTCTAGTGTCCAAACAATCTTCAGTCACCCACTCATCTAATCGTTTATTAACTGGAAAATTATTGTCAATGTAAACCAATCCGCATAAAAAAGATATAGACATTAGCTTCATTATTCGGGAAAACTACTTACAATCAACATAATGCACGTAATAACACCTGATACCATGTATATCCTTAACACTGATAATTTCAGCTAGGGCTGTGAATAGTAAAATTACTATCATGATGTAATATTTAAAGGAATAATAACACTATACGATATACATATCATGATCAATTGATTTACTTCTGACGTGAGTCTCATTGAGTAATAAGTAATAAAAATGATTGCTGAATATAACCTCAAAATATTTAAGCTGTGATCCTCATATTTCGTAAAACTTTTAATTACATAATATATATGAAAATTCATAGTTTCACCTATACACATACGAACATATAATTTTTTACAGAATTTAGATCAAATACGATATAGACGTAGTTGAAACAAATCTTTGATTACGTGATAGCAATACACGTCGAATATAATAAAACATAATAGTATTTTGAAAATAATGATAATTTAGATTGAAAAAAGAATCTAATGATAAACTAACTCACGCCAATCGTCCGTTCCATGCATTTTGACTGGTAAACGACAACCTTCCACAAGTGAATTCTGAAAGAGGTTAGAATATCCTAATATTTCAAAAACAAATTTTTTGGTTCATTTCTCCAAGAATTTCACTAATTTTAATAATTAATATATTACTAAACTTACCACAGAATCGTATATCGTTTCATGCTCATTATGTTCTTCGATCATTTTAGTTGAAATTTACGAAATCTAACACTACACTCCTTTTTGTTTTAAGTTTTTACGGAACTACACGAGTATCACACCACTATCACAATAAATCCCTTTGACTACGAAGAGCACATAGAAAGTAAAATGTAGGAGAAAATTCAGATCTTTTTATATTGGTTGAAATCGGACGAAACATTAGAATTACTTCGAATAAATTGATAAACTGATATTGAGGTCGCCATCTTAGTTTCATTCATAATACTTATAGCCGACATATTTATGAGTCATAATCAATAAACGTTTTACGATATTTCCAAATAAAATTCAAACTTCATGACAAAAGCATAAGATATACGAAGCTAGTGTTTTATATATATATATATATATATATTATATATATATAAATATTTATTTATATAGGTCTATTTATATAGTACTGATTTGACTCCGCCGAAAAGATTTTATGAAAATTCGTTTAAGGTTATCTTTTTAGAAAAATTCGAAGTACACGTGAATCGTCGAATGAATTTGTAATATGCTGGCAATTCGTATTCTTAGAAATATGCAAATGTTATAAAATCATATTTATTTGCAATTCTACAAAGTCAAAATATCATCCAAGTCTTTGTACAAACAACCACAAAGTTGTATAGATAGAATTTTGTTAAAAAATTTTAGTCGTATTAAAAGATTGCTATTGATTAAGTAAAACGAATATTGTTTTACGTACAACTCATTAATTACATTCATTAATGTTGAAATCTCACAAATAGTACAATCTACTTGATTCAATGAATAATTAAACCACTATGGTTCATGTCACGGACTACTAACAGTCTTTAAAATATCAGACCATAAGATCGTATCATTATGTACAATTCTGTACAGTTTAAAATCATACATAATCACTTCCAGAATTCCTGAAAATAATTCTAAGACAAATTAACATTGGGTTATGATCATTTTAAAAATCATTTCACCATTTAGCTCTAACACTCCAGTCTTTTGGTGTCCAATGAAGACACTTTGGATCTATCTTGACTTGGCGTTTTTCCATTGATGCTGAATGTTGTTCAATTATTTCTCTGCAAAAGACGTACGTCAGTACAAAGACTAGAGGAAATCCATTGTTCTGAAATTGACTAACTTTTTGTCTATATCCTTCATTTACCTATTTAATGTTACAATATATTGTCCTTTGTAGTAATTAATCAGATTTAAATTTTGTAATGTCGATATCACGTCTTCCTTTTTGATAGATGTCAATTCACAAATCTCACTTATCGTTATTTGCGGTTTCTCATTTTCAACAACAGGTTTTATGTTCAGTAATATATCCAATATCGTATGCGCCCAATAACTTCGATAAGATAACAAGCCTAAATCTGATAATGGCTTTTCTGGAGATCCAGTTTTGCCCTCGAATTTCGAGAGTTCGTAGGAGAATTCTATTAATAACTTTCCATATCCTTTTCTTTGATAAGGTGGTAGAGTAAGAATACAAGCAACGTTATGATCCTCTGTTGATTCCTTTTCTTTGGAAAAATATCCAACTATATGAAAACCTCTGCTATCAAAGTCAGTCATAACGTAAAATAGAAAAGGATCAGTGTCGTAATACAATGTCTTATGATCGAGAAATAACTTTGCTAATAAACATAAGTTCTGCGCATAGTTTTTGTTCTTCCTACCATCGATTTCGAAAAACGAAATAGAGCCCTTTCGATATATCTCATTTCCTGGCGGATGACATAAATTACATTTTGCCAAATGCCTCTCCAAACACTTTCTACTTTTTCTATATTTCAAACAGAACTCACAGATATATATACACGGAAGATTTACCATCTCTTGTGGATATGGACTGAAATACCAAGGCTTTATCCTATGACGACCTAATTCTATCAGTTCTACATTTTTCATTCGTGTGACAACATCATCGTGATGATGAGCAACCAACGAACCAGTAGGTCTTGGACCTGTAGTTTGTGGAGGACCGTCTTGAGAATCCTCGTTTTCTAAAAATGTTGACTTTCTCTTTCTAGACATTTTCTTTTGCAATGCTGCTTGTAGAACGGCAGTGCCATTTAATGGCTCACTACTGACACTACTAGGACTAGGGGGTCTACTTTGTACTTGTTTTTTCGGAGTAGCTGCTCCTGTTCCAGGAGCTGTACCATCTCGTCGAGGATACTGAACTTTTCTAGTGTCCAAACAATCTTCCGTTACCCACTCATCTAATCGTTTATTAACTAGAACATTATTGCCAATGTAAACCAGTTCATATTAAAAAGACATAGACATTAAGAAAAACTACCTACAATCAACGTAATGCACATAATAACACTTGACACCGTGTACTTCCTTAACACTGATGATTTCAGCTAGGGCTATAAATAATTATTATGACATAATATTAGAAGAAATATAAGTATTATCTGTTTAAAAAAGAAAGAGAAAAATACTAAAAAAAAAGATCTTTAATAATCAACTAACTCACGCCAATCGTCCGTTCCATGCATTTTGACTGGCAAACGACAGCCTTCCACAAGTGAATTCTGAAAAAGAGGTTAGGATACAGTAATCTTCGAAGGATTCGTTTTTACTTTAATTCCTTCACGAATTTCGTTAATTTTTATAATTAATAAGTATCAAAACTTACCACGGAGTCGCATATCGTTTCACGTTCGTCATGTTCCTCGATCATTTTAGTTAAAATTCGCCAAATTTAACACACGCACGACCTTTGTTTTAATCTCCTATGGTACTAACGCATGCCACACCATTTAAACAATAAACCTCTTAGCTTACGAAAAATATATAGAGGGCAATGTATAGTAAAAAATTCAAACCTTTTTCTATTGGTTGAAAATGGACGAAAACTCGAATTAGTTCGAACAATGATCGCAAGATGGAGCTGTCGTCGGTATCTAATTTGCATACACGGTATATGCAACCGGTATGTTTATAAGTCATGATCTCTGAGGAAATGAAAAAAGTTTTGGATGAAATTGATGAAATTGAAAACTAGACGAAAATTTGATCCTTCGAACGATTTTCTTATCAACTTTTACGAAGATTTAAGGTAAGAGGAAAAACATAGTATTCGCGAATTTAAAGAAAATTTTATAAATAAAAGAACGCACGAAGAACTTCAATAAGTCCTTTTTATACATGCGTAGTACGTACGTGCATACATACTTGCACATACGAACAATAAATTTGAGATACAAAAATAGAAACAGAGAAATTTCCAAGGGGAGACTAATGAATCCTCACTATAAACGCGAAGTAATGTTACAAAGTTTCGTGAGGAGTTCGGAAGCATTATCATCCTCGCTATTATAATACTTCTCTATTATACGTTTGCGCGAGTGCGAGCGATGCTGCTTGCTAACGAAGCAAGATCGTACGGTACGTAGTAATTAGGAGAATACATTTAGTAGGTAATATAATTGAAGAGAACCGAAAATTTAGTCGTTAACATTCTCGCTAGAACGATTTGTAGAATTAATCAATTCCATATATATACATATATATATATATATATATATATATATATATATACACACACACACATATATATATATATATACTTATATTCAAGTGTCGTATAAAACGTTAAGAGAGAAGATAACAATCTTTTCATCGGTACGATAAAGTGTGTCTTCTAAGAGCTTACAAAAGCAACTTGTATATACATATATATACAAATACATACATACATACATATGCATCTATGTATGCATGTATGATACGTTACTCACCTATCTACATATATGTAATATATAGATATATTATGAGATACCTTTAAGAGAATCACGTAGGAACCGATCCACCATACTTTTTCCCGGATATAAATTTCTTTCATCGCCATTATCACTTTTAAATATCACTTTAACGTTGGAAAGGCGAGTCGTTCGATCGATCGTATCATATCGAAAGCCCACTAGCACATACCGCTATCGTACGAGCCGCACCCGGGGCTACATACGTCTCTGTGTCTATCCTATCGACATACGTATATGTGTGAATATATATATATATACACATATATATACGAATGTATGCAATGTATGTAGTGTATATATGTGTATGTATAATCTCTCTTTCTCTCTCTCTCTCTCTCTCTCTCTCTCTCTCTCTCTCTCTCTCTCTCTCTTTCTCTCTACTCTGTCTCTTTCTATGTGTATGCGATACCACAAGCTTGTACATATGTGCTTTGCACATAAGTGTACTCTCGACGGGCATACATAAGGGTTGATAGTGCTCGTGCAAGCAAGCCGCCCTTATATGCAGGGCGTGGTCAGGGTCCACCAATCAGAAGGCAGGGACTCTCTTCGGTAAGGCCAAATCGAACGAAGTAAAAATTTCAGCGGTCGCGTCAAACGCCAACGTCAAACGGGATGAGCACGGTTGATCCCAGGCTTACATTTTCCTTGCTTATCCTTACGATCGAACTATACGATTTCTTTCCAACTTCTTCATCTTCTTCATCTTCATCTTTTTCTTCTTCTTTATTTTCTTCTTCTTGTTCATCTTCTTCTTCTTCTTCTTCTTCTTCTTGTACTTCTATATCTTCGTATTCGTAATTTTTTTTTTTTTTATATTCGTATTCGTATTTTTATTAGAGTTTGTATTCGTTTTCGTCCTCGTCTTTCTCTTCTTTGTATTTTCCAATCGAGAAAGAGAAGAGAAAAGAAACGAAAAATAAAGTGGAAGAGAAGAAACAAAAAAAAGAAGGAAAGGAAGGATAAATTTTCTAGATCTTCACGTTGCGAAATGTCGTACGACGTAACGCGTAACAATCGAGAATTCTTTTCTATTGTAGACTCTTACGTACTTCTTTTATTTATTATTGTTGTTGTTATTTTTATTATTGTTATTTATTGTTATTACTTTTTTTAAAGATATAATCATATCTTTGTTCAATCGTTTGCAAGATATATGAAATGTTGACGTGAACATGAATACGCGTATAAATGTTGTAATTAAAAATGAAGATATTTGTCTAATTATATATTTAAGTAAGTTGATATTTATGCGGGTATATAAATATAAATATATTTGTGACGAATATTATTTATAACGATACTATTGAACGATACTGTTGTAAGATATTATTTTTTATTGTTATTCAATTTTATTATAGTTAATTTCTTTGGCGAGGTGAGAACAGTATCGTTATGAAAGATAATAAATTTTTGAGATATTCTTACGTGAATATAAGTGTTGTACAAGTGTTGGATATTTTTTTAATAATATGAAGTACTTATATAAATGAAGATCATTATTCTCTTGTTTCTTTCTGTTTTTAATATCATTATTAATTAATTCTTTCGTATAAAGAGCAATATCATAAAATAATTTCTGAAACATAAGTATATAATTCTGACGTTAAGATAAATATGCGAATATAAGTTTTGCCTAAATAAAAATATTACTTGTCTAATCGTATAGGTAATAAATATATACGCAATATAATTGAACAACACGCATATTATTCTTGATTTATTAATAAGTGTTACTTATATATCGATACTATTTCTTTATTATCCGAGAGAGAGAGAGAGAGGGAGAGAAAGAGAGAAAAAGAAATACATAAAAATAAATATAAAATTAAAACACGAATATAAATACTGTCGAGTAAATCCCAAAATAGCGCACATCTCTCTAAAATAATACATATACGATCTATCACAATAATATTAACCGCGACAATTTTCTCTTTAGCACAATGAATCAAACATAATTTCTCCCTTGTTTTATAACCATACAACTTCGAATATAGAAATGGACGATTAAAATATATCTCGGAGAGAAACGCTTCTAATCTATGAAATATATCCCATCGAATTTAACGATATAGCGAAATGAACGGGTAGAATAAGGAAGACCACGACGAATAATAGTAGACAGAGAAATAGAGATAGAGATAGAAATAGATAGATAGTAAGATAGAGAGAGAGAGAGAGAGAGAGAGAGAAAGAGACAGACAGACAGAGAGAGAGAGAGAGAGAGAGAGAGAGAGAGAGAGAGAGAGAGAGAGAGAGAGAAGGGTACAAGGAACAGGGTCTGCATTTAATAGCCATAGTGTTACCTTCGAGGCCTTTTGCCATTAAGAATCCCACAAGACCATCTCAGTTACTCCTTGTCTTTCTCCCTTCTCCTCCCTTCCTCCCTCTCTCCCTCCCTCTCTTTCTATTTCTCTCCCTCTCTGTTTCTGTCTGTCTCTCTCTCTTTCTCTCTTTGTACTACCTCATCCTCTTCCACCTTTTCCACCTCCTTATTCCTCCTCCTTCTCCTCCTCCTCCTCCTACTCCTTCTCCTTCTCCATCTCCATCTCCATCTCCTTTTCCTTCTCCTCCTTTTCCTAGTCCCGACATATTACGCTGTGCCTCGGTAACGCGAATGTAATACGTGTTCGTAGCCACCTATAGCTACACATTGCTCGGAGGTATATCCCGGTACACTAAAATCATTAGAGACACGTGCGCTTCGTAGCGCGCAGAATCCTGTCTCTTGCCATTAGAATGCTTAGATAGTCTCTCTCTCTCTCTCTCTCCTTCTCTCTATTCTATCCGGAGATCAATATCAAAACAAGCTTTTCTCTCTCTCTCTCTCTCTCTCTCTGTCCTTCTCTTTCTCTCTCTTTCTCTGTGCGTGTCTTTGTCTTTGTTTTTCATTTTTTCTTCCTTTGTCCTTTCCTATTTTCTTTCATATATTCGTTAAATTTTTCGATTACAAAATAATCGTATATTATAGAGATTAGAAATTTGTGGCTCTCTCTCTCTCTCTCTCTCTCTCTCTCTCTCTCTCTCTCTCTTTCTCTTCTTATTTTCTTTTATATTCGTCAAAATTGTTTAGAATTTTATTGATGAAACTCTTTCCGTATTTTCCTCTCTTTCTCTCAATGTTTCGTTTACATATTTATATTTTGGACTTTGTATAAGTAAGAGAAGAGAATCGTATATTACAGATTAGAAATTAATGGTACTCCTTTTTTATCTTTTTCTATTTTAACGAGAGATTACTATCAAAAGAATCTTCTCTCTCCCTCTCTCTCTCTCTCTCTCTCTCTCTCTCTCTCTCTCTCTCTCTCTCTCTGATTTACTGAACTTTATATCGATAAGAAAAGAATCACACACACACACACATATGTACGTATATATATCATAGAGATTAGAAAAGAGTAGATTTTCAAGGTACCTACTACCATTTCGTTTCTCCTTCTTATTTTATTTTCTTTATCTCGGTGCACGTTGCTCGATCTCAATTTATCCATAAGACTAGTTCGACGTCGTCGTCGTTCTCGATGCCGTCGATTTACGAGGAGGACGTTAACGGTGAGAGCGGGAGGAGGGTGACAAAGGTTGGGGTGAAGCGAAGGGGTAGGGAATAGAAAGAGAGAGAGAGAGAGGGAACGAGAAGAAACGAAGGGGAGGGAAGGGGTACGACGCTTCGCACATACAATCTTGAAGCGTATACATACTTTTCGAAAATTACGTTGCCCTTCTTCTTTAGCGGTGAGCGCGTACGTAAGAGGCCGAGAACTCGAAAAGATGGAGAAAGCTGAACGAAAGAGAAAAGAAAATAGAGAACGAGAGAATAAAAAGGAAACAGAGAGAGAGAGAGAGAGAGAGAGAGAGAGAGAGAGAGAGAGAGAGAGAGAGAGAGTATGTATGTATGTGTAGAAAAAAATGAGCGAAAAAATGCGTCGTCGAGGAAAGAGGAGGACGAGAAGAAAACGAGCGAACGAGCTTACGAAAGAGAAAGAAAACGGAAAAGAGAGAAAGAGAAAGAGAGAGAGAATATCGTGTGGTTCTTCGTCGCGCTGCTTAAAATTCATAAGGCGCTCTGTTTACTTACTAAAGATACGCGGCTTGCCCGTCTCGTCCTTAGCAAAGTGTCTTCGAGAGACGCCATGAGGAGAGAGGCCGTGCTTTATCGCGGAAAATAAAATTATTGGTTGCATTTTTCTCACTCCTCTTCCTCTTTCTCCGACGGTACCCCTTACCCTCTCTCTCTCTTTCTCTCTCTCTCTTTTTCTCTTTCACTCCCACCTCTGTTCTCGCAAACCATCACCTCCATTCACCCCCTCTTTCACCCCCTCCCTCCCCTATTTCATCCTTCTCTATCTCTCGTGACTTCTTTCTCAACATTCTCCTGTCTTTTCTTCTTTTTTTCCTTTTTCTTATTTTTTTTCTTCCTCCTTTTTTTTCTCCTCTTTTTTCTTCTTCTTTTTCTCTCTCTTTCTCTCTCTCTCTCTTTTTTTTTTATCACCGAGTATCTACGATGAGCCACGTTTTTTTTCTTACTTCTTTTTTTTTTCCCTTACTCCTTTTTTACTTTCCTTCTCCTTAATCGCGACGGCGTGTCGCGGATCCAAGAACGAATCGTCGCAGCTCCTTCTAGAGGAGCGCGCGGATTTTTCAAGCGGGATTTTAAACGTGCCCCGAGGCCCTCGAGAACGCACGCACCGAGCCGTGAAAGAACTTCCTTAACCCTTCTTTCTTTCTTTCTTTCTTTTTTTTCTTTCTTTCTTTCTTTTTTTCTTTTCATTTCTTCTCTCTCTCTCTCTCTCTCTCTCTCTCTCTCTCTCTCTCTCTCTTTCGTTTTCTCTTTTTCTTTTTCTTTTCTCGTTAGCTTTAAGACGATTCGATTACGTTTAACCGTTTTTCTACTTAGTTAGTCGAACGTTCTATTAATTAGATCGATCATTATTGATTAATCGATTCATAATCGATCGAGTAATAATAATTTCGAAATAAATCAGTCTCCGATTTGCCAATATGGATTATATGGTATTAAGAAAATGATTTTGAAATCTAGGAAACGCGTATAATGAATGATAAAGAAGTCTGTATGTATGTATTGTTCGATATCGAAGGATTGGAACTAACGAGAAATTCTCTTCTTACCGATTTTCGATGCGTCGTATCATTCATGTCACTGCATTGTACTCGATATATAATCGTAGATTCAGAGAATAAAGAATTTTATATGATACTTACGTAGATCGTTATGGGGAGTACAATGTGCGTATATTGTATCATATCAAAAGGAGAAATTTTAGGAAAGGATAGAATGAGGATCGGCCTCGAGGGTAATTAGCTTCTTAACGTGACAGTCACTTACTAATATACAGCCTTTTCGTGAAAATATAATATAATATAACATAACATAACATAATATAATATAATATAATATAATATAATATAATATAATATAATATAAAGTCTTCTCTTCTTAAATATATAATATATATCTAATATACATGTGTGTGGATACACGTGTATGTGTGTGTGTATAAAAGAAATCGTATTATATAATATACTAATTTCTAATTTTTCAAATCGAACATCGAAACGACGTACGTATACATGTAAGTGTATAATATGAAAATATAAATATGAAAATATGTAAATATCCAATTTCTATTTATCTACGTGTATGTATATATATATATATATATATATACATACGCGCATACAACGCATATATATAATATATAATATATAATATATACATGGTAGTATCCGTAACGCACTTCCACGCTTTCACATAAGGCGTTATAATCTCGTTGCTCCGGGCGACGTCGAATAAAGTACTCACGGTACGCCGGTATAACGCGAGGCACCAACTATTAACTCATTAGTCGAAGTTCTTCGTATTATCGCATTCTCTTTGAGACCGCGCCGGTGTTCTCGTACTTACGCTGCTACCCGCTTGCTTGTGGATTGGATCGAGAAAGGAGCCTGTCGGAGGAAAGGGTGGGAAGAGGGCGTGGGGGAGGGGGAGGGAACGGACGGGGAAGAGGTGATGGCGGCGAATGTTGGGAGAGAGAGAGAGAGAGAGAGAGGGAGAGAGAGAGAGGACGGCATTGGAAACTACGATGGGGTTGGACGAGTGGGTGGTGGTTGGTGGTAATACGTAAAGGTAGTGGTAAGGGTTTGTATGAGAGAGATAGAACGACAGATACAGCGAAAGAGAGAGAAAGATATAGCAAAAGGACGAAGAGAAAGATAGATGGAGTTAGATGGAGATAGGTGAGAGAAGGTAGAGAAGGGTGGAGAAGGGTTGCGAGGTGGTTGCACGCCCGGCATTGTTTCGAACAGCCGTGTACACGTACATACATCTATTTGGCACATAGGTAAAGCATCTTAGAGGCCGCGTAGAAGGGAACTCGCCGTCGGCGTTGAGGATGAGAGAAAGAGAAAGAGAGATAGATAGATAGATAGAGAGAGAGAGAGAGAGGAGAGAGAGAGAGAGAGAGAGAGAGAGAGAGAGGAAGGCAGATAGAGAACACTACCGACAGCGCCAGTGCCAGCAGCAGTAGCACCAGAAGCAGTAGCAGCAGCAGCAGTAACAGCAGCAGCAGCAATAGCAGTAGAAGCAGTAGCAATAGCAGCAACGGCAGCACCACCAGCCAGCCATCTTGCCACAAACTTGACTCGACCAATCAGCGTCGAGGCTGTGGTCACCGTTGTATCCTCTCTCTCCTTCTCTTCCTCCCACCCTCTTCTCTTCTCTTCTCTTCTCTTCTCTTCTCTTCTCTTCTCTTCTCTTCTCTTCTCTTCTCTTCTCTTCTCTTCTCTTCTCTTCTCTTCTCTTCTCTTCTCTTCTCTTCTCTTTTCCACATGTTCCCTCTCTCTCTCTCTCTCTCTCTCTCTCTTTCTCTATGAGAGTGTAGCACCCCCGCAGCACCACCTGCCAGCCAACCCTTTAATTCTAATCAATTTACTCTTGCGTGAGTCTCAACCTACCCGGCGTATCCTACCTTTACCTCCCCACAACTACCGTTTCCACTCTCCTCTACCTTCTCTCTCCCCCCCCTCTCTCTCTCTTTCTGTTTTCTCCCTCTTTCCTTCTCTTCCGCTTCCTTCTCTTCCTTCTCCTTCTCCTCCTATTCCTCTTCTTCTTCTTTCTCCCAACAGAGCAACCTTTCACCTTCTCGAACGACCCTACTACATCTGATGACGGAACTACTCCTCGTGGACGCTTAGAACTCGTTCTAACCGTCTAAATAATTAGCGTTCGGTGATTAATTGCACCAGGGCTACGTTTACGATTCTCTCTCGTGGCCAATGTTCTTGTTACTTAGCCGAATTACATAGTAATCGATCCGTAAATCCATTTATTGTCACCTACTTCCTCAATCCTCGGTTGGAATTTTCTTTCTTTTCTTTCCTTTTTTTTCTTTTTTCTTCTTTCTTTTTGTTTTCTTTTTCTTTTTTCTTCTTCTTCTCCTTTTTAGTCGGTATTAAAGGGAAGAAAGGGATGATAAAAGGACGTTCACAGGAAATAAATCCTCAATGTCGTACTGATCGCAAATTCGTTTCGGGCACTGGCAGAGAGTAAGACTGGCTTAACGAGAAATTCGATCTCTGGCAAGTGGAAGAACGATCCTATGTTCTTCTCTCTCTCTCTCTCTCCTCTCTCTCTCTCTCTCTCTCTCTCTCTCTCTCTTTCTTTATGTCGACGTATTTCGATGTCTCTGATCGAGTGTGGGGATTCAGGACGACGAAGAGAAATAGGTGGGCAGATCGATTTATTTACGTCGCCGATTGGAACTCGCTCAAGACGTTTTCCTTTCCTTTAATGCTCGTGAATACGTGAAACGATTCTTCCTTTTTTTTTCTTATTTTGTTTTTCTAGTAACTTTTAAAAATATGAAAAGCATTAGGTAGGCGCCACAAAGGCAGATACCCCTGAGATTTTAACGAGAGAGAATTTTATTTAACTTTGTCTTTAACGAAAAAAAAAAAAAAAAAAAAAAAAAGAAAAAGGAAAAAGAAGAAAGAAAGAGAGAAAGAAAAAAGGAAAAGAAAAAAAAAGCACAAAAAACGAAATACGATAAGAAAACTTAGATCGAAAAAGTATTATAAACTAATCGAATAATAATCCATTAATATCGTTTGCGTTATTTTCGTTCCTTAATTAGAAACTGTTTAATAATATAGATTTATAAGTAACGTTGTTTGAATGGATATTATCATAACCATAAATAATAAAATAATTTTATAATAAGGTTTAAATGATATTGAATATAAAAATGAAGGAAGAAGAAAAAAAAGTAAAGAAAAAGAAAAAAAAAAAATGGGACGAACCTTTTTCTGCGTGTATTAAACGGAGAGCTAAACTCTTTCTCCTTCTCTGTTTTTCGAAAGGATAGGTTGCAAAGAAAAGAAAAGAAAAAAAAAAAAAAGAAAGGCACGCTTAAATTAGCGTTAAAAATGATTAAATCGCGTTTCTCTCCGCTCGAAATATCATTAGCCTCGAGCAAACCGTGGGTAGTATTTTCTCGGCTCGTCGTACGTAATAAGCGGCGCGTGCACGTAAAACGAGTTCATCACCCTTTAAAAGTTCTTAAGCACCCCGGTTACGGAGAAAAGTGAGGTGGGGTGGGGCAGGGGGAGGGGTTGCTTAAGGTCTTAAGTTCTTGACTTGCTCACCTGTCGATGCGGAATACTTTCCTCCTTGTGAAAGACGTCGTTTCGAATCACGTTTTCGAAAGTCAAAGAAAAGCAAGCTTGCTCTGGTTTAGAGTAAAGAGAGAGAGAGGGGAGGGGAGGGGAGGGATATGTAAGGAGTTAAAAGAAGCTAGCTAACTAATCGTTGTAAAACGAGTTACCTTCGAAACCGATGAGAATTTAAAGGTATATGTTAACTCTATTTAAGGAGAGAGAGAAAGAGAGAGAGAGAGAGAGAGAGAGAGAGAGAGAGAGAGAGAGATACGTATATATGTATATATAATATAGGTAAATAGGATATTAATTAATTCGATATCCTTTCTCTTTTTCAATCATTTCTTTCAACTTCCTTTATCGGTATATTTGATAATAAAGATTAAAAGTAACTAAGGAAATAAGAGGATCCTAATAATAGTGATCACTTCGGGAAGAATCTCTTGATTCGTATGAAATTACTTAATAAAGCAAACGGCTGCGACTACGTTGCTCTTTTTTGCCTGTTTGGAGATGCACGGTTCTGGAAGGACGGACGGACGAGTGGGGAAGAAGGAGGGAGTTTCGTGATGGAGAAGGGGGTTGGTGGCGAGGGTAGGAAGAGGGGGAGGAGGAGGGTGAGAGTTTAAATGGGAAAAAGTCTGTATTCTCTCGTGTGGGTGTGCGAGAAACGACGAGGAGGGTTGACTGACTGTGAAAGAGAGAGATAGATAGAGAAAAGAGAGAGATAGAGAGACAGAAAAAAAGAGAGAGGAAGAGAAAAAGAGGGACAGATCTATCGTGGATGAGAGGAATGGTTGGCCGATCTTTTTAGCAAGGGTGGATCTCTCACAGACGAGTTTGCGACACAACGACGAACGGCGAACGACGACGACGACGACGACGACGACGAACGACGACGACGACGACGACGACGACGACGACGACGACGACGACGACGACGCGTCGAGTGGTTTTCAAGCTAATAAAAAAATTACCCTGCCGCATGAAACTCGACGACGTATAAAACGTCGGTGAACTCGACGATTCAACTATCCCCTCTCACTTTCACCCCCTAAACTCACCAACCCCCTCCTCCTCCTCTATTTCACGTCGGTTCTCTTGCTGTTACAGTCTTTGCTACTCTGGCTATCACCATCACCACCCCTTCCCTCCCCCTTATCCTTCAATATGGGCCTCATTGAAAGGAGTGAAAGGCCATAAGGGCTCGTCAAACTTTTGTTTCATTATTAATGCTCAAAAATATACAGACATATGTATATGTATGTATATATACATGCGTGTGTGTCTATGTGTTTGTCGTTATAATATTAATTATAAATTAAAAGTACACATGCGGAAGCTAATTTGCTCGGAAGAAGGAAAAACAATTTAGATATAACGATATTGATCGATCGAAAAAATTAAGGATAATGATATTTTACTTCGATGGATTAAAATTAAGGAGAAAATCGATAATTTGTTTAGATAATTGGGACAAAGAAATTTCCTAAATCTTTTGTATTAATTATTCCCGTATTTGTATGTGTTGTATGGGATAACGTTTTTGTATATTTATACATATGTACGTACACATAGATACATATGTATGTATTTATGTATGATCAACGAGGAATTGGATCATCATCGTTTTAGTTACATTGAAAAATGACGAAGAAGAAAAGGAGGTCGTCTTGAATTACAAAGAATCGACTCGTTTGAGGTGCTCCAGTAACTACTGAAATTACAGTATTACCTTCTGGCATTAATTAATGAAGCAAACTCCCTAAGGAAACGCGGACAATTGAAAAAGAGAGAAAAAGAGAGAAAAGAGAGAGAGAGAGAGGAGAGGTTAAAGGAAGTTCAATATTTGAGCCCTTTTTTTTCTCTTCATTGACCGGAACGTGCTACTTCGGTTAAGTGTGCCAAGCTGCCAATTTGGAAGGGTAAATGATAAAATATATGTATTTCAGTCGTCATTGGAGAACAATATTAATATTGATCTTTGACAAATCGAAAGACTCTGTTATTAATGTCTCCCTCCCTCTCTCTCTCTCTCTTTTTCTTTCTCTCCCTCTCTCTTTCTTTCTCTCTCTCTCATATATTGTAGATGTTCGAGGAAAAAT
>NC_057698.1:2767902-2772902 GCF_014466175.1 Vespula pensylvanica | reverse complement strand
TAGGATTTGATTATGCAAAGCAGAAGCGCGCTGGCAGTAGCATCACCACCACCACTATCAAACCGTTTCCATTTCTTTCTTCATTTTCTTTCTTCTTTTCTTTTCCTTTATCCTTTCTTCTTCATCTTCATCTTCTTCTTCTTCTTCTTCTTCTTCTCTTCTTTTTCTTCTTCTTCTTCGTCTTTTCCTTCTTTTTTTCTTTTTTTTTTTTCTATGTGCCGCTCTCGAGCACGTACAGGGTTCGACCAGTCAGGTTGCCGACTCTTGATGGCGACGCCATCGAGCATTAAGGATTCGACGTTATTGAAACAAAATTATTCCTGATGCTCTTTTACCGATCCCAGAAAAAAACTTCGATTCTATTATTGGTTGGATTTTATTAAGGAAACAGACGAAAATTATGATGATTAGTTTCCATTTGTTTTTTCTTTTTTTTTTTTTTTTGGTTTTTTCCTTTCGGTTCACGATCATCGTCGATCGAATCGAACGTAGTTTTCAGCGTTCCTAGATAAACATAAAGAATAAAATATGTCAGGAATCTATTCTATTTCGTTGGGATTCTAAACGGATAAGTATATAACTCGCGTCAATATCAATCATGGATTTATATATTAAACGATCTTTCGGTACGTTCTAACCAATAAGCCGTATTTAAATTTCAAGCTATCCGGGAAGCAAACTCGTTCGTTTTCCCTCGTATTTCTACAACGTGAGATTCGATAAAATCCTACGAAGGATATCACCCAGTAGGCACTGAGCTTAGGTAGACAGATACGTCACTGGATTTGAATACTGTCGATTTTCGATTGTTGCAGATCACGCACGAAGAACGTGTCAAACTGTACCAACGATCGTTCGACAATATTCAAGCTATCGAAGAAAGGAGAACATTGAGATAGAGAGAAAGAGAGTAAAATCAAAAGGATAGAAAGAGAGAAAAAGAGACGGAGAGAGAGAGAGAGAGAGAGAGGAAAAAAGAAAAGAAAAGATGTATATAATTTGGGACCCTGCCGGCAGCTGCGTGGGTCCCGATATGCAAAAAAGGGGTTGCTACCAGGAATTAGAATATCCTCGCGGTCTCATTTGAATTTCAATTTCGCTTTCTCTCTCTCTTTCTCTTTCTCTCTTTTTCTCTCTACGCGGACACTTTTCGATAGTGTCTAACCCCCAAGGGATCTGAAGTAGGTATCTGCCTACCTAGGATTCTCAGGTAACTACCAATGTAAAAAGGGTTGCGTACGAAAAGCATAAGAGAAGGAGAGCGAAATGGAGAGAGAAAAATCGAGAAGGGGGATAGAAAAAGCAGAGCACACGGCGTCCCATTAAAAAATTCGTTCGCTACCTGAACGGGTATACACACACACACACACACACACATATATATGCGTGGCGTACCTCATTAGAGCCGCGTTAAACTCTAAATCCGGGACAACGGTGTTCTACCCTTTTCTACTACCCTCTCTTTCTCTCTCTCTCTCTCTCTCTCTTTCTCTTTCTCTCTCTCTATCTCTCTATCTCTTTTCTATGGATAGCGAAAACTGTAAAGTTAACGTATACACGCCGATCGAAATAAAATCATTTTATTTCGATTTATTATTTCAGTAAAATGTTCCAATGAAAATTTCGCACGCCTTTTCGTTATCTTTCTATCTTTCCCTCGTTGTTTTCCATTTTATCTTCTTTCCTTGGAAAATTTATATTAGAAAAGATTTAGATTTAGATTCGATATCCATTCGTTTTTTATTTCTTTTTAAAAACGTATACTATCTCCTCGCTTCGAACCCAGGCCAGCCCACCCACCACCCTTACCGGTATAGTTTCTAAGAAATAAGGAGATCGAATATGTACTACGCCATCGTTGTTTCTTCAGGAGAAGACGATGGAGCTCGTTGAAGTTCCGTCGTGTGTAACGAAGAAACATGGCTCTCCTGTGCGAGAAGCTGTAGAAGCAGCTTTGCAGTTCGCCATTCTCGTATCGTCGTGGCATGCACGCGCGTAAAGAGACACGCGGAAAGGGAGTGCCAGGAAGATGGTAACGGGAAGAGAAAGAGAGGTGGAGCATCAGGAGGAAGAAGAGAAGGAAAAGGAGAAGGAGGACGAGGAGAGGTTGAGAGGGGTGTGTTAGAGGATAAGACGGGAAGCCATAGCCCGAGGCCTTTCCTTCTGTACAGGAGAGGACGTCCTATACGTTCATCTCTTTCTACTCGAGTGTACAGTCGGTATTAAAGAACGAGAGAGATACAGAGATATAAAGAGAACGAGAGAGAAAGAGAGAGAGAGAGAGATGGATAGATTAACATCTCTCCTCCCACTAGTTTCCTTTTCCATCCGTGGGCCCTACAAGAAACCACCTAGCCACCCTTATTTTCACCGATAAAGCAAACGATTTCGATTGGTCGGCCCCCGGCTGTGATTTCGAGGTCGCTCATACGCGTGTATTTTTCCGGATTTAGAATATAGAACGAGAGAGAAAGAGAGAGAAAGAGAGAGAGAGAGAGAGAGAGAGAGGGTAGGGTGTAACTCGAATCGAGAGAAAAGGAGACATTTATCGTCCTCTCGCGTAAGCTCGATTTCCTCGGTGACACTGAGAAAAATCTGAAAACGTCTCTCCCTTCTCCCTTTTAGATTTCTTTCCTTCTTTCTTCTTTCTTTTTTTCTTCTTTTTTATTCTTTACATCCCTTCCTTTCTCTCTCTCTCTCTCTCTCTCTCTCTCTCTCTCTCTCTCTCGTTTTCTCTCTTTCTTTCATTTTCTTTCTCTGTCTCCTATCGCACACCTGTACATCTCGTCTTCGTCGCGGGTTCGGACGTTTATACGCGTCGCCTATAACTTTTCAATATGTATTAAAGCATTTTTCTACGACTCACACGAGAACTACGTTGCTAGATGGCTACATGTATATACATTTATATATATATATATATATATATAAAGCTATATAGCTATCGCGCGTAGTATCTCGATATCGAAGATTTATATCGGCTTTAGATTTCTTAAAGTCAACGTGTCTCGCGAGAGACGTCGTCTTTTTCTTTTGGAAACTCTCATAAAACGCTTGCCGTTCTCAAAAAAAAGAGAAAGAGAGAGAGAGAGAGAGAGAGAGAAGAAAAAAAGAAAGATTTTCTCATTCTCGGCAAGTAGATTCGATCCGTCGATTACTTGATCCAACTACTACTACCACTATTACTATCTACTACTACTATCTAGCATTATTATTTCTACTACTACCACTAAGACCACCGTCGTCACACTTTACTATAACTTACACGAGTAGTTCTCATCGGCACGCTAAAGATTTCCAAGAGTTTCCCCCTTACGTCGTAAAACTTTCGCGAGCCTTTCCAAGGAAGATTTACAAGGTAAAATTTTAGGGATTCCAAAAGTGCGAGCCAGATTCTTGGCGGTAACTGTACGCAAGAGGTAACGTCAGGTCCGTCAAGAAACTCGTGTGGCTTGGCAAGTGTAAGAGATAGAGAGAGATAGATAGCTAGCTAGCTAGATAGATAGATAGATAGATAGATAGATAGATAAAGATAGATAGATAGATAGAGAGATAGATAGATAGAGAGAGAGAGATCGTATATGGACTGTGAGTTTACCATCGTCGTCGTCGTCGTCTATCTCTCTCTCTCTCTCTCTCTCACTCTCGTGTGCCGTCGACGTCCTCGACGACGACGACGACGACGACGACGACGACGACGACAACGACAACGACGGAGAAAATTTGGACCATCATAGATGTGCTCGTTCCCGGACGTGGAGCATCGTTCGTGGCACGTCTTGCAGTGGCTGCACGCCTGGAAAGTTCTGCCCAAGCTCCCTCTCTGCCCGACCTACACCCTCGACTCAACTCCTCCTCCCCCTCCCGTTCCCTCTTCCTTACCATCCCCAACCCTCCTAACCCCCCACGTAGCCCCGGGGATTTTGGTTAGAATATTGAATCTCGCAGAGTGGAGGCGCTGTAACGAGCACACACCACCACGAGCCAGCCCGACCAACGTTTCG
Organism: Vespula pensylvanica; assembly: GCF_014466175.1. Taxonomy (NCBI): domain Eukaryota; kingdom Metazoa; phylum Arthropoda; class Insecta; order Hymenoptera; family Vespidae; genus Vespula; species Vespula pensylvanica. Next base: position 2,768,898 of record NC_057698.1, on the reverse strand, counting down.
TATCCTCCTCTTACTCCTCTTCCCTTTTACCAAGAGGACGGGCATACCGGGGTCGTGGCTTACGAATGAAATAATCTACTTCCTCTCGTGGAATAACATACGTTTGGAGAGGCTACATTTAAGGAAGAAGTCTTAGACGATCACCTTCTATTGTCCTACAGTATGATTTTTGAACGATTTCAATGAGTCTCGTAGCATTTTTGGTAATTAAAGAATGATTAGTTAATAATGTTAACAAGTAGATATTAGCGTCAACTTAATAATTAACTTTTTCTCATCAACTCGAGATCGTTACTTCTATTTTCGTTTCGTCTGTAATTCTTTTTGTTTTTCTTTCTGTTTCTTCTTTTCGATTCAGATTCTACGAATCGTATTGAGTATAGGTACGTGTAATTGTACGAGGGATTTACTGATCAATTTGGTTATTTCGAGTGATCGAGAGAATTATGTTGGATTATCTTTTTATAAAGCGGGCACTTTCTACTGCGGATTTTATAAGCGAGTCGTAAGTAGTAACGGTTAAATGAGACAGACCTTTGTTCTTCTTCGTTCTACATCGCGTATTTTCATTTAGAGTTCACAAGAAAATAATATCGACAAAGTAAATGAAATTACATGAATTATTATCTCACAACAAGGTCACATATAATTGCGGACAATTTTTCGTAATATTTTTTTCCATCGTCAATGAGATTAATTCGCTTTTTATGAGTCCACTGATTGAACGAAATTGGATGAAATAAAAGAGAAAAAAAAAGGGAAAAAAGAGAAAAGAGAAATAAAACAAAAACATAAAATTTCATTTTAATGAAGCGAAACGTGACGAGTGTTGCGATACAAGAACGAAGAACGAAATATACGGTGAAAAGTTTCGTGGACACTTTGTATGATATACGAGGGTCAGGCCATGTTTCCGCCTGTTTTGACCACCGAAGAGGTTGGGGCTGGGCCGCACGCCCAAGGTCAACGGATGACCCAACTAGGGCACAGCGGTCA
>NC_057698.1:2752902-2762902 GCF_014466175.1 Vespula pensylvanica | reverse complement strand
TCATTTTTTTTTAGAAAACTTTTCCATCCCCTTGGTACTGAGTTTTTTATTCAACATATCGAAAATCAATCGACAATAGGTCTCTTTATTATTCCTTATAAATATTCATTATTCAAATGAATGTTCTAACATGCGTTAATACAAGTTCGTACACCCGCTCGAATTCTTTCTCTTTTTATTTTTATTATTTTTGTTCTTTTTCTTTTAGCAAAGAATGATTTAAATTATCGTTAATAAATCACGACGTTGAGGACGTCATAATAATTGTTTATGTAGAGCAAATATTTCTCTATTCGAGATCCTCGATTCTTCTTCCTTTTCGTCGCTTGACTTCTCTTTCCTTTCTTTTTTTTTTCTTTTTCTTTCTTTTTTACTTTTTCTAATTCCACAACTATGTAAGTGGAGAAAGAAACTTTAGAAACTTTGAGACGTCCAAGTTCGTTTATCCGACAGAAATTCCATAGGGACTTTTCGTTGCTTTAAGTCGGACCAATTCTATCCGTGTTCCTTCAGTTTTATGGACTCAATAAAATGGAAACATGCACGAGCATGCAGTCATAAATTTCGTAACCCTTTCTCTCTCTTTCTCTTTCTCTCTCTCCCTCTCATTCCTTCCTTCGACGAATCTCTTGTTTACATTACAGATTTTTCTTTAAATCTCTGATCCTTCGGAAATTTTATCTCAAATATATCAAAGTATATATACGAAAGAAAAAATAATATATTTATATATAATAGATAAGTAGAAATAAAATATATAACAAAATGAATATATATATATATATATATATACACTTATATGAAATAACATTATTTCTACATTTTATATAAAAGAATAAAAAAAAAGAAAGAAAGAAAAACGATATCCCGTCGTTCGATGAACGTAGACAATCGGAACGTTAGCTATGTAGGTGAGAGAAACAAGAAGAGAGGAACAGCGGAAGTCATAAAATAATTTAACCCACTTTAAGAAGAAAATTAACAGAATGGCGAAAGTCTTTAAGATTCCCCGCGACCGGCTTTCCCGTTCCACGTTCTCACAGAGTACGCGGCTGTTCTCACCCCCTTTACCTCTCACTCTCTCTCTCTCTCTTTCTCTCTTACTCTCTCACTACCTCCTCACCCCCTCCCCACAGTAGCAGCACCAGCCAGCAACCTTACTCTCTTATTCATTGAGCAGTCACCCCCACCACGAGACGGCACTTTCTTCATTGACTCTTTCTTTCCACTACGCGAGCGTACTACGCCTTCTCTCTCTCTTTCTTTCTTTCGTTCTTCCTTCTTCTATCTCTCTCTCTTTCTCTCTCTCTCTCTCTCTCTCTCTCTCTCTCTCTCTCTCTCTCTCTCTCTCTCTCTCATTCTCGGCGCTGCACCGACCGAGCTGCCGCGACTCTTCTGTTTTTTCTCTAATTATGAATGAAAACGTCGTTGAAGCACGTTGAACCAGCTCGAAGGTGGTAGCGGAGGAGGGTGGGGGTTGGTAGGTCGGAAGAGGAGGGAGGAAATAAGGGCTGGGTCACCACCTCCTTCTTTTTCCTTTTCTTCTTCTTTCTCTTCTTCTTTCTTCTCTTTTTTCTTCCTCTTCTTCTTCTTCCTCCTTCTCCTCCTCCTCCTCTTCTTTCTCTTTTTCTCTTCTTTTTTCCTTTTCTTCGACGCTCACCACCTCCAACTCAAACTCTTTATTTTTCTTCTCTTTTCTTTCGTCTCGACCGCGACGAGCCGACTAATAGCGATACTTTAAGTTTTTCTTCCTTAACTCTCCCCGTTACTTTCTAACGTCTCAACGAACATAATCGCTTCCTTCTCTCGTCTTACCTAACAACGTTGAATTTCTTTCCAAGTACAAACCGATAACTTTCTCTTTTCTTTTTCAGTCTTTCCTATCCTTTTTTCTCTCCCTCTCTCTCTCTTTTTGTGCACCACAGCTTCCAATTTCCTCTTTCCCCTCTTCGCTCTTCTCTGTTTATTATTTATCCCATGATAACATTTCGTATTTCGCATTATTGTTGTTTTTGTTGTTGTTGTTATTATTATTATTATTCCGGTTAGTCTGAAAATAACGAGAGAAGTTTTTCTTTTTCTTTTTCTTTTATTTTTTCTTCCTTTTTTTAATCTCCCTCTTTTTGCTGTTTTATTTATTTATTTGTTTGTTTGTTTATGTTTTGTTTGTTCGTTCGCCGATTCTCGAAATAATATTTTCGATCTTTTAAAAAATTTAAGAATGGAAATCTCGCTTCTTTGGTTCCTTACGAGCGATATATCTGATGAAAATTTCAGAATGAGCGTTCTCTACGATAATAGAATTAGAATTCACGGGATCGAGTTGATGAAATTATTAATGATCGAATTTCGATTCGATTAAAAATGTTTTTCCGTTCTTATTTCTTTTTTTTTTTTTTTTTTTTTTTAACGATTCGTAATATCGAAATCGAATCGATTGTATCGATTTAACAACGTCGTTCAATACATAAATAGTTACGTTTTATTTTACGTTAATAGATTTTGATGAAGAATAATAATTGATATAAGTATTCACGGTATAGATCGAAAATTACGCGATAGTTACGAAAGGAAATTAATCACGTTGACGTATCATCATAAGCGTTTACCGAAGGACAGGCACAGAGGAAGATTCAACGTAAAGACGTCCGCTCGTCGTCGACTAACGAACGGTTTACTCTATGCCGATGCATGCGGTAGCATAATTAATTTCCTCGCGTTTAAGCGTCGCCACGGCGACTAATTAGCGAACTTATCGGATTCTAGAGAACGACGAAGGTGAACGTCGAAGGATTATCGAGGACGAATGGATTTCGTCTCGATATCACGATTAAACATCGAACTCTTGACGTCGATGACTGTCAAATGAAAACTGTGTCGTGGAATATCACCCAACACTATTACGTTTATACGGTTACGTTAAACTCTATCAAAACTCTACTACTCTGGTTGTTACTTAGAATTTAAGCCTCTATACACTACGTTTAGATAAATATTTTATTAATACGTTTGACGATATAACGAGCCGATAAAACGCGACCGGATTACTCAACTCGAAATTATCGTCGAACTTTTACACCAACGTAGTGAATTTAAAGAGAGAAAAGAAAGAGGGAAAGAAAGAGAGAGAGAGATCGTTGAATTAAAATTAATTAGTCGGGCCTTCTCTCTCTCTCTCTCTCTCTCTCTCTCTCTCTCTTTCTCTTTCTCGTTCGAATTTTTTCCAACAACATACGATTCTTAAAAGATATTCTCGTGTTATCGAAATATAGGAATTTTTTTTCCTTTTCTTTTTTTTTTGTTCTTTTTTCTTTTTCTTATTGAACGAACAGTAATATCCGGGACACGAAGAGAAGGGGACGGATTAGTCTCCGGGGTGATTCCCGTTTATCGACGATCATAACGAAGGGTTGGCTAACGTCGTTAGTAGTCGTCGACGTTCCACTTCCGTATCGAGATCTGTTATAGAACGCTTAATTAAATCGCTTGTCTTTCGAATAGAATTTTATTTATTTACACCGTGATATAACAAGTGGATACGATGATTTTTTTTCTAATATCATAAACTTTTTCGAACTTATCGAAAATTGCGTCAGTCATGTGTGCTTGTGTTCGTGTCTGTGTCTATGTCTATCCGTCTGTCTATCCGTGTGTGTGTGTGTGTGTGTGTGTTTGTGTATAAAAGGGAAGTTCCACGGAAATGGAACTTGAGTTTGTCGATGATAAAAGTTATTATCGAGATTAATCTATAAATCGAATCTAGAATAAAAGATGTAAAAAATGTCGAATGAATGTGTTGCATTCAAGGGTAAAAAAAGAAGAAGAAGAAGAAGAGGAAGAAAAAAAAAAGAATAATTAACAAGAACATCGTTCGTATGATATGTGTGAGCAAGTATGTTAATATTAGCAGGAGTAAGAACAAAGATACGTAAAGTCTATACGTTAATTAGTAATTCTCGTTTGTCTTTATATTTTAAAATTCAATATGTTGGCGGTATAACACTTAGGTCCATTCCATAGATCGATGGTATGTATTCGTGTACGGAGTTAAGCCGGTTTTCAATTTTCGATGATTCCGGCGAATTCGGTAACAGTGTTAGGGGGGTAGTCTCTTGGCATCGTACACTCCACCCCTGCTACCCCCTTTTGCGGTGGCTCTTCTCCGACGCTTTCGAAGTTGGTGGGAGGCCGGCAGGTGGAATAGGATGAAGAGGAGGAGGAGGAGGAGGAGGAGGAAGAGGAGGATAGAGGATGGAGGATTGATGGAAGCTCACGGGGGTGAGTTGGTGGGGTGTGTGTGTAAAGACAGCGTGTGTGGGAGTGGGCGTGGCGTTAGGGTGGCCGTTGGCCAATCAGCAGCCGAGACTCGCTGGCCACCCCCGTCCCACGTGGTCCACATCCCCCAACATACATATTGATCTCGTGGTCCTTGCCGACCGCCGCACCTCATCCAACCCCCTTCCCCTTTCTCCAACCACCCTACCCCCCGTACTCTCTTCGAAGCACCCCTTTTACACTCCCAACTAGCGCAACCACCGCCAGAGTTTTCCCCTATTCGAACGAACTCGAAGGGTCGAAGGTCGAGTCTGACCAACGAGCAACGTAATTTTTTCCCTGTCTGAACGGATCCTCTTGGGCTCTTTTTCTCTTCTTGTTTTCTTTTTTTGTTTATTTATTTTCTTTTTTTTTCTTTTCTTTTTCTTTTTCTCTCGCCACTCTTATTATTCGCATAACGAAAGATAAACAATAATAATGAAAACTTTCTTTGCTGTTCTTCTTTTTTCTTCTTTTCTTTTTTTTTCTTCTTCGTCTTCTTCTTCCTCTTCTTCTTCTTCTTCCACTTAAATTATTTTCTTTCCAACGTCTCAACTCGTTTATCTCGAGTTTCCCGATTAAAGATAGAACTCCGTTTAATCCTACTTGAAACGTTTTAAATGTCGCTTAAACCACATTTCTCGTTCTATTGCCAAACTGATTCCCAAAAGCGATAAAACTCGGTTGGATATTTGCAATTATGTTAACGACGAAACTGAAGTGATACTTCTTACGTCGGATTAAACGATCGCTATTTATTTGACGTTTTATCCAATCGCTCGGGACTTATCACGAAAGGGAAGTTTGAATTTTATTTTTGTCCCTTTGATTCGATTGCGCTGGTATCAGGAGATATTTGTTAGCTCGACGTAGGAAAATAATGTCTTCGATGAATAAAAACGTAACAAGTGGATGGCGATCGCATTTCCAACAGGTAATATGGAAATAATGTTTGATCTTTAAATTAAATAATCGTTCGTTCTTTGACGATTTTAACGAAATCGTTCTCGAAAGGAACCGATGTAAACTTGGACGAAAGGCTCTATTCTCTGTGAATTACGACACACATAAAAATATCTTTTCGGCGCGGACGGTTTGTTGGAAAACGTCTAGAATTTAATGTTATCGTTTGTATATGCGCATGTATCTTCGTATGTGTACGTACGTATGTTAGAAGAAGAAAGAAAAAGAGAGAGAGAGAGATTCTTCTGAATTTTTCAAGAACGTCACGTTCGTTGTCAGTTTACTGGAAAGCCACGCGTTTGCACGTTTAAATTGCAACCTCGTTTCATCCTTTCTTCCTTACCCCCGTCAAAAGCATGACCGACAAGCATCCAACCCGATTTTATCGGGTTCCCGATTGAAAGATTTATCCTCTTAAAGGTTGCCCCGTCAAATAATCGTGTTAATTAATCGACTCGAAATAAACGTATCTTCACAATATGATCTTACATTAAAATTGTTCCACGTTTACTCTTCTTCTTCTTCTTGATTTTATTACAAGAAAAAAAAAAAAAAAAAAAAAAAAAAGAACTGCGCATCTCGCATATTTTATGACGATATTGTTGAATCATATTGAATTATTTGTTTTTCTTGCTTTCTTTTTTTTTTTCTTTTTCATTCCGCACCAACAGGACATATTCTTTTTTTTTTCTTTAGTATTGCGGACGTGTATAAGAAAGAGGAAAAAGAGTTAACGAAGGAAGAAGAAAGATATCTAAGTATTTATGTATGTATATCACCGACCTCCTTTCGGAAGACCTATCTCAAATCGTAGTTTCTTTTTTCTTTCTTTCTTTTTCTCTTTCTTTCTTTCCCTTTCTTTTCTTTTCTTTTCTTTTCTAGAATTCACTGGGTCTAACGGTTGAGAGATAGTTGTCAACGACGACGACGACGACGACGAGAGTCCGACGATGAGAGGAATAGAAAGAGACAGACAAACAGACAGAGGGATAGAGAGATAGAGACTGATAAAGAGAGATAGAGAGTCCGACCAAGTGACGAGAAGGACAAGGACCGATCGACTTTTGCCACGGATCTCTTATAGTTCATGCTGTCAGCTGTGCGACACGTATCTATGTATATACCTGATACGTACGTGCGTACGTACGTATGTATTGTATGTTGGAACAAAAGGGGTAACAAAAAAAAGAGAAAAAAAGAAGAAAGAAAAGAAGGTGAAGGAAGAGGGTGGAAAAAAAAAAACAAGCGAGCACGGGTCAGTGGTAAAGGACAGAAAGAAGGAAAAGTTCAAGGAATAACAAAGCTACCGGAATTTCTCTCTCTCTCTCTCTCTCTCTCTCTCTTACATACACATACAAACATACAAAGCAAAAGCCTGGCCTTCCACTTTTCCTCTTGGCCCCTCTCTCTCTCTCTCTCTCTCTCTCTCTCTCTCTCTTGTTTCCCCCTGAAACAATGCAGGCGGCGCAAAAACAAAGAAATAAACATGAAAAGACAAAAGGCAGCCGTTTGAATCCATAATTTGCCCCCACGCTCTTTTGTTTTATGGTACCGTGCGGTGCCCTCCCCCCTCTCTCTTTCTCTCTCTCTCTTTCATTGCATCGTGTACCTTTCTTCTAGTACTCTCTCTTTCTCTCTCTTTTTTTCTCTTTTCTCTCTCTCTCTCTCTCTATTACCCCTCCGCCATCAACATGAATTTTATGGCCCTGTCGCCGCGGCAGCCGTGAAGCGAAACCCTTTCTTTCTTTCTTTCTTTCTTTCTTTCGTTTTTTTTTCTTTTTCTTTCTCTCTTTTCTTTTTTTTCTTTATTTTTTTCTTTCTTTTCTTTTCTTTCTTTCTCGCTCGTCAGTCCTTCTCGTAGTCGTTTCTCTCGACTTTGCGGTAGGTCTCGGCAAGCGTTTCCTGTTTGAAATGTCAACAGAAAGAGGACAAGGAACACGGGATATCACGCGAACGAGCGAGCAAACTCGAGTCCCCAAACCTCAAACCTCGTGCCCAAATCCGAACCCGTGAACGAACCCCGAACGAGCGAGTGCGCGCGCGATCGAATTCACTTCGTCGACTCGAATCTTTCGGCTCGATATGACTCTTCCATTGCTTTGCTTTTCTTCTTTTGAAAAGTTCTTTTTAGAAAATAACCGAAGAACGGTTTGTTGTTCTTCTTTCTTTCTTTCTTTCTTTCTTCTTCTTCTTTTTCTTCTTCATTTTCTTCATTTTACCTTGTTTTTTTTTCTCTTTTTTATTTCTTACTTTTTCAATGATTTCAAAAAGAAAAGAACGAAGATCGTAAACTTATCTACGATCGATCAGGTCATTCAGAGAAAATTTGTTTATATTTGTTATCACGTTCTTTTACACGTTCATCCATTTGTTCCGTAAGAAATTTATCTGTTTGCATTTATATAAAATAAATTCATCGAGTGAGAGAGCGCATTCAATATTTAAATAAATAGAAAGCAATACGATATTATATAATAATAATATCATATAAAAGAAAAAGATGATTCACGAGTGTACGCATCTATGCGTTTATAAAGCAAACATCAAATTATATTGAATGTATACAAAGATCGTTAAGTACTTAAGTATTACCATCAAGATAGGATGGAAAACGAAAAAAGAACGAAAATAACAACGAAAAAGGAACAAGAAAAAAACGAAAAAAAAAAAAAGAATGAACGAAAGTGACGAATAATCAAATCGTATTTAAATCCAAGATAGTCTCCGGTCGACGGTCGACCAGACGAAGGAAAGGAAATACGACGAAAAGACGATTATACGTAGAATGGGGATAGGTTAAAGGTAGGGATGGGCGAGGGGTGAAGAAGAAGTGAGGGGGAAGGGGATGAGGGGGTAAGGTTGAACAGAGGAATGGGAGAAAGAGAGTTAGAGGTAAGGTCGAAGTAAAAGCGGCATAAAATTCTTCGTGAAAACTTTTTAGCGTACTCTTTCCTCATTTCTCGCGTAGTTGAATTATTCACAAGCTTCTTCTCGCTTTTGTTTCTGGGCCAGGGTCGCCTCTGAACGATCTTCCTTGAACTAACGTTCTTTCTCTCTTTCTACCTTTTAACCAACCCTCTTTCTTCGTCCTCTACTACTCCTACTTCTTCTACTTTTTCTACTTCTTCTTCTTCTTCTTCTTCTTCTTCTTCTTCTTCTTCTTCTTCTTCTTCTAACCAACGAACCAACGAACCAACCAACCAACCAACCACCTACCTCTCTCCTCCTTCATTTCTTCTCCTGCCGGTCGGCGAACTTTCTCTTAAGTAAGACATTTTCCTAACTACTTTGCCACGATTCTGAGAGGGGTTTCCTTACACACGGAAGACGGTTGTTTAAGAGAAAGAGAGAGAAAGAGAGTTGTTTTGCCATAACCACATTCATAGGTTAAAACGACTGTTACTTTAACACTTTGGATTTTAAATGACGAATTCTTCCCCTTCAAAACAATACAACGACAAACGTTTTCCTTACCGTAAAAATAATGATCACGTTTTTATTTCTTTTCTCTCTCGCAGAAAAAAAGAAGGAAGGAAAAGAGATGTCGAATGTGAGCGAGAGAGAGAAAGAGAGAAAGAGAGAGAGAGAGAAAAGAAGATTTCTTATGAAAGAAATCGGATGGAATATTTTTTCTCTTTTTTTTTTATCTTCTCTTCGCTTTTTTTTTCTTTAAGATTTCAAGCGTTTTTTATCGATCATGTTTTTTTTCTGTTTGTATTTTTTTTTTCTTCGATTTTGATATTAAAGAAACGCGCACTTGTATGTGTGTGTGTGTGTGTGTGTGTGTGTGTGTGTGCGTGAAGAAAAGGGTTGTTGAAGGTCGCACGCTTTTCCTGCACATACGATTCGTGAGAGATCAGGCGAAAGGGTTAAGGGTATGAAAAGTCGTTCGTCTTTCGACTACAAAAGGGACCTTATCTCGAATTTCTCTACTCTCTCTCTCTCTCTCTTTCTCTTACATACATACGTACGTACATACATACATATATACATACATACATATATATATATATATATATATATACACTGTGCCACGATATTTCGCGCCTCGAGCTCTTCTCAGCTTCTTCCCTCTTCGTCGTGCTTTTCTAACGTACTCCTTTTCCGAACTACCCTTCAACAAACGATCTACGGATGAGTTATATAATACCAAGAAGAACCTAGAAAGAGAGAGAAAGAGAAAAAGAGAAAGAGGGAAATGTATTTGCTATAAAGCCTTCGTGAGAATTCGATTTCCCTCTAAACCAATCGAATTACGAAATTATTCCTGTTTAAGGGTGAATTCTATATTAGTTCTGCGTAAACTACAACGATAGAAACTACGACGACGAATTATTGATTCATTAATAGATTTTAATTGTTTCGGATTGTCTCGATCGATTGTTTATAAGTAGACTCAAGTGAAAATTAATTGTTTTGTAGGAAGCAAGTTAAAATATAGATTAATACTGGATCGTGCAAATCTTTTTCTTCAAACTTCTATATATATATAGATGTTATTCTTTTATTAATATTTAAAAAATTTTGTATAAATTTTCTTTCCATTTTAATCTATTAACCAAGAAAAAATTTTCTATCGGTAATCGTGAAAGTTAAAGTTTATACTTGTATATGAAATTTATTATCGATTCGAAATAAAATTATTATTAGGATCATGATTAGTAAAAAAAAAAAAATTGACAATGAATTAACGAATAAATGAATAATGCGAAGAATCGAGACA
>NC_057698.1:2740402-2745402 GCF_014466175.1 Vespula pensylvanica | reverse complement strand
AGGAAGAAACGAAGGAAGGATGTGTACGGATATAAGGAAGGAAGGAAGGAAGGAAGGAAGGAAGGAAGGAAGGAAGGAAGGAAGAAAGTAAGTAAGTAAGTAAGTAAGGAACGAACGAATAAACGAACGAACGAACGAATGAAGGAAGGAAGGAAGGAAGGAAGTATTTGAATCGTTGAACATTCAGAAATAAATTCAACCTTCTTTAGAGTAGATCGTTGCTGATATTCGGTTCCACTCTCGGAATATCATTTCGGTTAAAACATTCCAGTTTACAAGAGCATTTTCGAGAGAGTACTAAGACGAGGATCCGACGATTAAGTGTACACGTTAGTTAGTACGTGTGTGTCCTTGCACTGTGAAATTGTGAGCTTGGTATCCAAGACGAAGAAGCCCCTGAAACGCATAGTCGGTTGGAATATTTCGTGTCCTCGGGGTCGTCGCACGAATGTCTGCAATGCCACCGTTCTCTACCTTAGGCAAGGCATCCTCTATCCTTAGCCAAATGCGTCTTCACCGCAACTTCCAAGAAGGAAGAAGAAGAAGAAGGAGGAGAAGAAGAAGGAGAAAGGGGAGGAGAAGGAGGAGGAGGAGGAGGAAGAACATGGAGAAGGAGCAGTGGCATCTCTGAATCCTCACGTCGTAATTACACGAGGTCTTGACTCGCCTCTCGCCTCTCGTTTCTCTCTCTCTTTCTCTCTCTCTCTCTCTCATTCATTCTCAATTTCTCTTTGTATACCTATCTTTTTCTATTCAAATCGGATTCCATACGAAACTCCCGTTTCGTATAATCGATTTCAACTCTCGATCCTTCTACCTTGAAATTACACGAATTTTATCCTTTTTTTCTTTCTTTTTTCCACTCGTGCAGAGATAGCAAAAGTTTCGTTTTCTTTTACATATGTATATAGATATATATATATTATATTTCGTTTATTTCGTTTTGGAAAATATAAATAAATTGTTCGTTTAGTTCGTTTTGTATTGAATTTGACGATAAGGAAGCCTTAATCCTTCCTCCTATTCAGACATTTTCTTTGTTGTGATGTTTGAATATCATCCAAAGAGCACTTTGAGTTTCTATCTGAAAATAATTATTATGGGAAGCTTCGGAGAGATAGACAGAGAGAGATAGAGAGAGAAAGATGGATAGAGAGAGAGAGAGAGAGAGAGAGAGAGAGAGAGAGAGAGAAAGATCCCTGTGGTAGCACTGTCTCGCCATAGGGTATTGTTTCTCCCTATGTTTGAAATTAATTCAAAGTTACGTAAAGGAACCCTTCGCCTACTCCAAAATGCCCTGAACACACTTTATGCCAGTCAGTAAGGAACACTTGCTAACGAAGCAATTTTCGGTTGAAAGAACATCTAGAAATGGTTTTGAAACAACTGATTTATAAGAAATTATCTTTTACGTTTTCATAAAAAAGAAAAAAAAAGAAAGTAGGTCAATCGTGTTAAACGAACAAAATAAACAGGAAACGTGCGAACGCGTAGAAAAAAAAAAAAAAAACGTGAAAACGAACGTATAAAGTGTGAACGTAAGAAGATCCTATGAAAAAATATTATATATGTATGAAACGTGTGAACGTATGAACGTCGTATGAAAAAATAAGTATAAGAAACGTGTGAACGTATGAACGAACGCCGCATGAAAAAATGAGTATGTATATAAAACGTGGGAACGTGCGAAGACCGCGTGAAAACAAATCTGATGGATCATCAAGAAGGAAAAGCAGGATGTTAAATAACAGAGCAGTTAGTTATCATTTACTAACGTTAATCAGTAGAAAATCTATTAAAATCCATCTACCCTTTCTTGCGTTCACGTTCTTGCTCGAACTTCTATTTCAATTACATGATCCATGAGTTATGGAACACATGGAGTTCATGGAAGTATGATCTGTGCGATCAGATGGAACGTATGAAAGAATAAACAACAAATAAAACGAATATGAAAGTAGGAGAATATTCATTTGAAGTACGCAATTAAGACAGAAATTATTTAGTAAGAATATAAAAGAGAGATAGAGAGATAGAGAGGTAGGTAGATAGAGAGAGAGAGAGAGAGAGAGAGAGAGAGAGAGGTAGAAAATCATTCCTACTGGGAGGATTGAAGGAACACGAGAACGGTTCGCAACTCTCTCTTGCTTGGGAGGGCTTGGTTTTGGAGAGACGTTGGAGGATGGGCTTGCCAAAACCACCCTAACGTACCTACCTCCTTACGCGTACATACAGCCAACGAACAGAAGGGGCATGCTGTACGTGCAATAGTACATGTTAGAGTCTGCTGCTCCTTCGTCTTGGCAGAATGTAAGACGTAAGATGTCTAAGGAACCTCCTTCTCTCTCTCTCTCTCTCTCTCTCTAAGTCTCTTATTCTATCTCTCTATCTCTCTCCTTTCTCTTCTCTCCTTCTCTCTCTGTCTCTCTTTCTCGTTGGCTCGACGTAGCGAAGACTTCGAATTGCTTGCCAGTGGCTCAGCATCTTATGCAGGTTTGCGTCGCGCGTCCTGCGCGGAAGCCAACGCCAATTTGCGCCAATTTGCGTTTGGCATTGCTCTTTAGAACGCTTTGCCATCGTTCTAAAACCCTCCTTACTTCTCCTTCTCACTCCTCCCTCTCTCCTACATCCACGCCACCACCCTTTTCCAGACTCTCTACCAATCCTCGTCTATCGTTCTAAGCGTAAAGATATTTTCGTACTACGAGATGAAATTTCATCATCGAAATGAAATGCACAAGAAGTATCTTCGGTTCGTTTGATTCGAATTATCTGAATATCCTTTCTCAAGCTCGTCCTTTACCTTCTTCTTCTTCTTCTTCTTCTTGTTTTTCTTGTTTCTCTTTTCTTTTCTTTTCTTTTTGTTTCTTTTTCCTTTTTATTTTCATTTCAATGTAAATAATTACCTCGTTATTTAACGATCCCCCTTGACATTCCAAAGTCTTCTCGAATCGATCAGTCATCCACTCCTCATTCTCGAGCTATCACGAGTCGGTTAGTTTCCGGTAAGAAAATGATCATCGACTGTATTCCTCTCTTATAAGTGCCAGCCATAAATCAGAAACGCTAAAGCAGTGGGCTGACCCCGAAGAGAGCTTGTTTGGGCTGACCCTTAGGCCTTAGGGTCAGGGGCCTTGCTGACCTTCATCAGAGTGGCCACGAGACGTAATACCGGAAATCTCTCCACCTGGAACCGGATTTTCCACTCTTCTACTCTCTCTCTCTCTCTCTCTCTCTCTCTCTCTCTCTCTCTCTCTCTTCCTTTCTCTGTATATCTGTCTATCTCTTTCTCGCTTGTTCTCGTCACGATTGACCTGGACTCAGGCCAACGATAATGCCGGTCACTCCTTTTTTTATGGCACGCGCCTCGAGGAACATCCTCCTCCAATGATTTATCGATGGCTCTAAACCTCCGCGTATCGTCAAATTATTAATCGCCCATTTGCACCTTCCTACCCTTCCTAATCTCTAACGACACTCACGGTTATTGTTTACCTTCTGTTAAATCGTCTTTAGGGACCTTCGAGTATTTTTATTTTTTATATTATGCAACTTTCCGATTGTTCTTATTTCTCGTCGTCTTTTCCTTTTTTTTTCTTTTTTTTTACAAGGAACTAATTATTCATTCCATTAGAATTAGAATTTAGATTTTTGGAATTGGTATACATTTTTCTATTCTTAGAATTCTAACGACACTCGCGTTTGTTCTTTACCTTTCGTTAAATCGTTTTTAAAGAACTTCGCATATTTTTATTTTTCGACGCTCTTTTCTCATTTTTTGAATTAGAATTAGAATTAAAAATTTGCGAATTACTCGTAGAATTTTAACAACACTCGCGTTTATTTTTTACATTTCTTTAAATCCTTTTCAAGGGCTTCGAAACATTCGTATTTTTCATGATTGACATTGTTTAGAATTTTTTTCTCTTTTCTTTTTTAATAATCGAACGAACGACAGGTTAAATCTAGGGATTTGTTTAGTACGTCCAATCGAATCTTTTGCTCGCTCGATTTCTTTCCAAGTTGGTAATCGAATTATTTACGGTCAAGCAAGGATTGACCAGCGGTCAAGCGTTTCTCAGCAGGCGGTCTTGTAATCGAAAGACCGCGCCATTTCGAACTAATTCGACCGAATCGAGAGTCGGTGGTCGAGACTAGCCTTCGTCTGGTTGGGGCAATTTAGAAGAGGGTGACCTTTACAAAATGGCGTCACGCCATTTTCCTATCGAAGTAACGTCGAACCCACGCACTCATCGACGAAATTGATATTCGAGAATGACGTCGTCGTTCTGACGTTTTATCAAACTCCCAAATATTTCCCAAATACTTCTCAAATTTTTATTAAATCCGATCTAAACCGTCCGTTTCTCCTAATTATTTCTATCACATCGATTAATACAATAAACCTTTTGTTAGAATCAAATATTTCCTCGCTCGTAATAGTTATCCCATTTCTTTTTTGAAATTTCTATTATGGAATCACTTCTAATGAATTGAAATATTACAAAACTTCATTCCATCTAATTCGATTTTTCATTCGAAGTATAACGAAGCAATTAGAATTTGAAGGGAAAAAGAGAAAACATAGAAATAAAAATAGAACATAGATCTCACCTGATCAGTAAAATATCGTCGATCCGACGGATCCAAATTTCACCATGATTCTCGTCCGAGGTGTTGCTTCTACGGTGCCAATCGAAAGACTAAGCCAAAGGGTTAACATATTCCTGAATACAAAACACATGCATATTCTATGGGGTCCCATGTGCGTTTCTCCTACCATGATAGGAGAACACGATCACGCATACAATCTCAAGGTACCTACTGTTTTCTATACGAATAGATATACCTACCATACGTACGTACACACATACGTGGGTCCCAGATGGGGCCCCCCGTATCGTCGTATGGAAAACGAATGTCGTTCTAGTCGCTACCTGAATTTTTTTTCGTAGTGCGAAAGAGAAAAACAGAGAGAGGGAGAGAGAGAGAGAAAGAGA
>NC_057698.1:2732902-2735402 GCF_014466175.1 Vespula pensylvanica | reverse complement strand
CCTCCACCCTTCGTATGGTCAGGGAGGGTGGTTCTGCTGCGCGCAAACTGCCCCTAAACCGGCTTAGAACCCGCCCCCCTGTACCAGTCTGCTCCAATGGGCTGCCTCGATTCCGTACTACTGTAAGCTCTTTCCACGCGCAGGTCCACCCTGTCGACCAGTGTCGACTGGACACTGCGGTTTCATCGGACATTTTCTATACGGTATTGTTCTTTTCTTCGTTCTTCGTTTTACTTTTTCTTTCTTTCCCTTCTTTCTCTTCTGGTTTTCTGTTTCATTTTTTTTTCTTGCTACTTTCTTTCTCTCTTTCTTTCTTTCTTTTTTCTTTCTCTCTCTCTCTCTCCCTCTTTTTCTTTTCTTTCTTTTTTTTTTTTTTTTGAAGATTTCTTTCGCTTTCCACAAATTTGTCTCTTTTTCCACAAACATGTTTCATAATAATTCTAGATTTATAAGCGTATGAAACCTGGTCTTTTTTTTCTTTCAATTTTCTTTCTTCTCTTTTTGCCCTTGTCAGTTTGTTACGTTTCGTTTCGTTTCGTTTCGTTTCGAATTGTCCCAATCTTTTTGTCTTTTTCCATACTATATACCTTGAAACACGCAATAGACATGTTACGTTATCGGATATTATTTTTTTGATGCACGCAGATATCAATAAATTGAGCAATATTTCTATCTCTTAATTACTTATTAATCCAATAATCTGTGAAACAAGATCGTTCAAGATTTATCCGAGCGTAAGTATCGAAGAAGCTGCCAACGATGCAGAAATTTCCAAGAGACAGGGGTATATCCCGTATGATATAAAAGTCTATAAGGAGAGATCAAAGAAATCAGGGAGCTCGTTCGATCGCTATCCATGAGAGAGATAAGACCCCCACCCACCTGTCCCCGACCCTACTCCACGCATTTTTTTTTCCTTTACCCTTCATTTTTTTTTTTACTTTCTTTTTTTTCCTCTTCCTCTCTACTCCTCCTATTCGAAGACAGGGGGTAAGGGAAAATAGTATCGCGGGAAAATGACGTTGCGAGATGCGACTAAAGTCCTCCGTCTTAAAGGGGAAGTTTCGCGCCTCGAAAAGTTAAGTTCCTCGGTTGGATCCTTCCTCTCTCTTTCTCTCTCTCTCTCTCTCTCTCTCTCTCTCTCTGTCTTTCTTTCGTTCCTTTTTTTTATGCCTTTTCCACCACCTACCCCTTCGTCGTACTGGCGGCGCGCCAACTAGGTGAAAAGTGTTGAAAGTGAAGTCGCGATTTACGGCGCCACGCGGAAAGAGGCAGACGAAAGTAAAAGAGAGCGAGAGCTAAAAAGAGAGAAAGAGAGAGAGAGAGAGAGAAGGAAAGAAAGATAGATAGAGAGAGAGAAAGAGAGAACCTTCGTTTAGAAATTTATTCAAATTAACTTACGGTCGGGGACTCCGTCGTAACTGGCGGAAAAATCGAAAGCGCGCCGGCATAATTGCCGAGGGTGAAAGTCGACGACTTTGAGAACCTTTTCCTCTGTTATTTCTCTTTGGAGTCTCGTAACGTTGGAAGGCAAGAAACTTTCCGGGCGATAACTTTAACCTCGACTTTTACTTCGCATTCTCTCTCTCTTTCTTTCTCTCTGTCTGTCTACCTGTCTCTCTTTCTGTTTTTTTTTTTTCTACGAACAACAACGATAACAACGAGTTTGCAACGAATACCAACGAGGAATGAAAAAGGTGACACTAAGCGAGAGGTATGATTCTTTTCTATCCTTTGTACTCTTTGTCTTTTTTTTTTCTTACTTCATTTCTTCTTTTTTCTCTCCTTTTTTACTTTTTATTCCTTCTTATCGTCAAGACGAGATTCTTTAAAAAAGAAAAAAGAAAAGGAAAAAGGAGAAAAAAAAAATATAGAATACGCGGACACGCACATAAGAATCTCTTTTTCCCTAAGCGTAAGAACAGAAAGGACCGTGGAGAGGAGAGTCTGTTGGATGCGACTATAAGAACGAATACTTCGCTTTATACGAGAAAAAACGCGCTATCCTTCAGCATCCCGATCCCTCCTCCTACTACCTTTCCCCGCAATACCCCTTCCTCTCTGTCTCTCCCTTATTCGCCTTTGATCGCGCCTTCGTGAATCCGTACCTCGAGCAAAGACTTCCTGTACCACCCGTGCACGCGTGTACAAGCGACGAAATATATAGAGACACGAGGTGGTTCGTGGGTGGTTGCTTTGGGTGTTCAACTTATACACTATACATATACGTACACGTGTATATATATATATACATACATATATATATATATATAGAAACACATATGCCTTCCAAGCGAACGTGGGTGACATATCCTGGAATACGAGGAGCTCTAATCCCCTTTTAGAGACTTGGGCTCATGCCACACATTGAGATATGCCTTTGACGGGCGCTCCTGCTACGCTATTGGCTCCGCGTAATCTCATGTAAGTTGGGTTGCCTAGCCGCAGGAGCACACCAAGAGAGATACCCCCGTTCACATACGTGCAACGTTTTCCCCTA
>NC_057698.1:2721833-2732892 GCF_014466175.1 Vespula pensylvanica | reverse complement strand
TCTCTCTCTCTCTCTCTCTCTCTCTCTCTACATCTCTCTCTCTCTTTATCTACCTATCTATACCTATCTACCTACCTACCTACCTATCTACCTACCTACCTATCCCTTTTGCCACGTCCTACGAGCCCTTCTTCGTATGACTCCTAGGCTCCACTCCAGGCTCACCCGATCGATACGGCAGATGCCTGACGTACGCTCGGCGCATGTGCCCCCCCTTTTCAGGGCAGCTAGCTTACTCTCTAGTTCAGGGGCTTGATACTTCTCACGATAGAGGCCGACTGCGTTCGTTTCCGAGATTGAACTTTGACCTCCTTGTGTACTCAACAATTCGCTATTTTTCCTTTGGTTTCTTTCTTTCCATCGTACTTTTTCATTCTACGTGAATAAAACTCGTTAAAGCTGAATAACTCTTTTTATTAACAGACGATATCGTTCAAACGAAACAATTGTGATGTTGCTTTCATCAAATTTTCTAATCTACCAGTAATCTCGTATTGTTAGATATTTAATTAAATGAATCAAATTTATTGAAATATCATCATATTTTATTATTAATAATGAATAGGTATAGAAAAATATCAAGGAAGAGTGTCCAAGTACTCGTCAAGTGTCTTTGGAACAATGACATGTAAATGATCGTAAAGATAGTCACTAAAAGGAAAAAAAGAAAAGAGAAAGCAAAACAGAATGGGAAACTATCTACTTGGGAAAGCCTGTAGAATGGCAACTATTTATACACAGCCGTAACGACTACTATTCATTACCGTCGATATTGTAGAAAACTATTATCTATTATCTCTTTCTCACTTCGTAAAAACAGAAATGTATCAAATTGTTTGGATTATTTCGGTACGTACGATCGTACGTACAAACAAATTTGTACATAATAAATGGTATATACTACTTGAAATCGACTTGAAAAAAAAATATTAAAATTCGAAATTGCGAATGATCGACGAGATCAAAGAAAAAAATTATTGTTCGCAATAAAAAACAAAAAGGAGAAAGAGAGAAAGAGAAAGAGAAAGAGAAAGAAGAGAGAGAGGAAACGAAGAAAATTAAAGAAAAAAAAATTAAAAAAAAAAAAACAAAAAAAAAAGAGAAATAGAAAAAAAGAAGTAAAGAAAGGGTCACACACGTGTGTTTAGTAACCACGCCTGATCTTCTCTCTCTCTCTCTCTCTCTCTCTCTCTCTCTCTCCCGTCTTTGTGTGTACACGAAAAGCGCACAGCGACGGAGAGCATGTTTTTTCTCGCCCGTCCAGTTTTATCGTAATTGCCAGCTTTACGTAAGGCTGTTTGTACATGTGTTATCATGAAATACGGCGGTATTTGTACAATTGTTTGCTCCCCCGTTTGCGTTGGCGACGCCACCTTCTGCGTGACCACGGACGAAAAAATTCCGGACGGAGGTTTTTCGGACTAGAATTAATTTATTGTACCGTTCTCTTATACATTCATATGTACACACTCGCACATACACATACACACATATATGCATATATATATATATATATATATATAACTATAAGGAAAGAGTAGGGGTATAAATGAGAAAGACGAAGATAGAATACTCGGCCTCGTTTCGTCGTCGTCTACGTTTCATTTCGTTTCGTTTCGTTTCGTTTCTGTTTAGTCTTTTTTTTTTCTCTCTTGGAAAATAAAAAAGAAGATACGGTGACCCTGTCGTCGACGTCGTGATCCATCGTTTAAATCATTCCTCGTGGCCCACCGATCGAAACTCTATCACATGACTCTTTTCTTCGCCTAAATGCAAAACTTCGAAAACCAGGGATATGTATCATTGGACATATACTTTGATTCTGACAACGTTTACACGAGATAAGACTGGCACGATTCTTTGAAATGATTCTTCTTCTTTTTCTTTTTATTTGTCGTTTTCTTTTCTTTTTCTTCTTTCTCTACGTTTTTTTGAGAACGATTGTACACGGGGACAATTTTTCCTAGAAATCTCAATGCGTTTTAATATCCTTTCAATAGGTCATATACGATATTGAAGAAATT
The DNA here is from genome assembly GCF_014466175.1 of Vespula pensylvanica. Classification (NCBI taxonomy): domain Eukaryota; kingdom Metazoa; phylum Arthropoda; class Insecta; order Hymenoptera; family Vespidae; genus Vespula; species Vespula pensylvanica. Next base: position 2,730,868 of record NC_057698.1, on the reverse strand, counting down.
TCTTTTAAATCAATTTATATAAATCTGAACATTATAAATCATAGATAATTCTGAACAAATAATAATAAATCACGCGCGTTAAATCTCAATAATATAATAAATAATAAAGATAATATATTAAGATATTAAATACTAATGTTTTAACAGATAATTAAAATATTGTATAAAGGAAAGAGTATAATAATAATAATAATAATAAATTGACTTTGTCTGAAATCGAAAAAAGAAGAAGAAGAAGAAGAAGAAGAAGAAAAGAGAAAAATTCCAAGAAAATTTCTCTAACGATCGATTAGTAATAAATAAATAAATAAATAAATAAATCATTACGACGGTATAAGAATAAAAATAAAGATAGATCGACTGTCTGAAATTAAAGAAAAAAGAAAAAAAAAAAAGAAAATTTAAAGAAAAATTAAAGAAAAAAAAAAAACAAAAAAGAAAAAAGAGAAAAAGAAGAAAAGGAAAAAGAAAAGAAAATTTCTAAAACAGGAGAGTTCGCGGGAAGGATAGAAAAATAAAACGAACCGTTTAGTTTCGCGCCTGGCGATTTCTTTGAAGCATACGTCCTACGGATCTCCGCGTTTTTAGTAAGGAAGATTGATCCCCCATAGAAAATTGTCCGAGCAATTTGTGATCTTTCACGTTCCTCGTTGGACCACAAAAACGAATCTCGTTTCTTAGCAGAGAAAGAGAAAGAGAGAGAAAGAGAGAGAGAGAGAGAGAGAGAGAGAGAGAGAGAGAGAGAGAGAGAGAGAGAGAGAGAGCGAGTAAACGTGCCAGACCATGTGACATAATCCTGTCGAACGCTTTTCTGTACACTTTGTCCTGCATCCTGATGGCGCGAGAGGATACGTGTCCCGAGGGAGAAGAGGAGGACGTTGAACGGCCAAGTTTCAGTAAATACAAAAAGAAAAGAGAAAAAAAAAACATGCCTACAAAAGGGAACACCAATGGATGACCTAGAAATTCGTTTGTTAGGATACGATCATGTGTACCAACGTAATAAAATAATAATACCACATATTACATGATTTTCATTGGAATAAAAATCACGATTGTTTTGCGTTAAATATATTCTCTTGTAGGATATAATTGTCTCGAATCGTTGAAAGGATTAATTCGATGGTATAGATTAATTTAAAAAAAATAGGAAAGACAAGTAGGATTAAATAAAAAATAAAAATTGTAAAGCAGTGTATTGTATATAAGGATATAGGAGAAAGGTGTAATTTAAAAATGAAAAAAGAATTTAATTCGTTAAAAAAACATCTATCGAAGAAAACAAGTATCTTGAGATTGGGACCATTGAAATAAACAAAAAATAATATTACCTTTCATCGAAATTACTACTTAAATGATTAAATAAATAAGAAAATTAGAATCAACGGACTAATAATCTTTTTTTCAGAATGCAAGATATCGAATTAATTGAAACGATTAAGTCTCAATATTCCAAAAAAAAAAAAAAGAAAAAAAGGGAGAAAGACATATAAAAGTAGAACTTCATATAATAAAAATTTAAGAAATACAATATGAGAGAATAATCGAATCGCAGGATCAGCTAATAATATCCAATCATTTCGCATAATTAAAAATTAATTGAAACGCTTGATACGATTACAAGCAAGAAGGAAAGGAGGAGAACAAAAGTAAAAAAAAAAAAAAAACAAAAGAAACAAATAACCAAACAAACAAACAAGCAAATAAATAAATAAATGGAAAAAAAAAGAAAAAGAAGAAAAAAAGAGGAGACACGCAAAACTAGATATATAAATTTGATATATAAATATCCTGTCCTTATGGGGATATATACTAAAGAATATCCGAAGGATCAAATCGAGAAGAGAATATCGACGGCAACGATAAGTGGATACCTGAGAATCTAAGGTGAATCGAAAAGTAGAGAATTAGAAGGATGGATCAGGTCAGAGGTGCATCCTAGAGCATGGACTCCGCAGGTCCTTTCGAGCTCGTTCGTCCACAGAGAAGAATGGAGAAGCCGAGCCTACAGAATCCTTTTCGTTGGTAAATCGTTCAGGATGCCTCTTTAGCCAGCTGCAAAAACCCCCGAGATCATCGTGACCGTCCTCGTTTCACTGGTCCTACACTCCTCCTGGCTTTACCCTCAAGAAAGGATAACGTGTGTGAGAAAGAGAGCAAAAGAGAGAAGAAGAAAGATAGATAAAGAGAGAGAGAGAGAGAAGGAAGTAAAATGAGGGGTGCGAAAGGGGACGAAATCTTTTTTTTATATCTTAGATCCTGCCCGATCATTTTTTCTTCCGTTCTTTTTTTTTTCACGAACCCTTTTTCTACGCTTGAACATCCTAAGGAACTCTATCTCCGTCTTTTTCTTTCTTTATAGAAGCCCCCTTGCGCAACTGTCGCTCTCTCTATCTCTCTCTCTCTCTCTCTTTCTCTCTCTCTCTCTCTCTATCTTTCTTTCTTTCTTTCTTTCTTTCTTTCGTTCTTTTTTTCTCTCGTCTTTTTTCTCTTTCTCCCTGATACGTCTTTTCTCGCGCAAAAGGGTCAGCCGACATCTCGAGTTCTCTCCGGTGGAACACGCGCGCAATAACGCACGAGCGTTATTCCCTTTCAAGAGAGGAGTGACGAGAAGGATGCATTGACCTAAACTGCGTTTCGTCGGATATAATCGTCGTTGTGTCCTTCTTTTATCTATATATGTGTGTGTGTGTGTCTTTCTTTCTTTCTCTTTTACTTCTTTTCCAGGACACAAAGAATTTTCTTCTCTAAAATGTTCTCGTCTCTCAAACCGATTCTATGAGAACGAGAACGCACTCGGGCATGCTACTTAAAGTATCTTAAATAGTTTCCTCGAAATAGACAATCTTCGCACATGTTCTAGTTTATGCAAGAAAATGAAATATCGATTTTTGATAGTATTGACGAAGGAGAATAATAATATAGAATAAAATAGAATAAAATAATAATAATAATAATAACTATTATTATTATTATTATTATTATTATTATTATTATTATTATTATCCAATAATTATATATTTGATTATATTAACATATAATTATTTTTCTTTTTTCGTTAATAAAAAAGAGAAAAATCGATTGAGGTTTTAATGAGTGTTGAAAGATTCGAGATAAGATGAATGAAAAATTGAATTATTATATAGTCGAATTGTTCTATTCACCTGCGTATAACAGGTGAAGTATCCCTACTGTGGCACAGGAGTTTTACTTGGTTAGCCTCGGTTAGATATTCGTGACTACTGGTCAGTTTGTTCGATAGTCGGTGCCAGCCTGTACGGATGGCCATATACCCGCACCGGTTTATATAGACTGGGGCCTTGGTACCGAGTTGTACCAAGAGGGCCACCGGTCAATACCTTCAGAACCTTCGGAGAGAGGAATACTAAACGGTACTGAAACGTAAGCAGATATATCGAACCAAGTTCTACAAAGAAAAAAAAAGAAAAGAAAAGAAAAGAAAAAAAAAAGAATATACGACTGTCTACGTTAATTTCTTTTTTACATATTTTCTAACATTATTATAAACATCGAATATATTTATTTACACACATATATATGTTAGTTAAAAATGTATTCATATTTAGATAATTATAAAAAAATTATTCCTATCCCGATTGGCTATGTAGAAAAGTTATATTTCATGTGTGTTTTTTTTTTTTTTTTTTTTCTTTTTCTATCCAAATTGGGACGATCAGAAAATATATGTATTTCTTTTTTCGTTCGTTCTTAATTTTATAATTGAAATATATATTTTTGCAAGAAGAAAAAAAAGAGAAGAAATAGTTTGTAAAAGGTAATAGATAATATCTATAAGAATAAAGAAACGAATCCCTATATAGGTATTTAGGGAATATATATATATATATATATATATATATATATATATATATTTATGTAAATTATTTCGAATGATTAAGAAGGTAAGTTTAAAGTATCCTTTCGAGACACACTTCCGGACTACTTTTCGTTTAAAAGTACCTAGGATTATAACACGAAATCACGGAGACGAGTTAAGGGAAGCGCTTCTCTCGTTTCATTAGACCCCAAGACGGCCGATCGTTTTAATTATTTCCGGCCGGAATAATTATAATTAACCAACCGCGAAACGTCAATTAAGGCATCTATCATCCAAGACGGTTTCGTGGCGTCTCGCACGATATCATAAATCAAGTGTTCCCAGATCAGAGTTTCGCTTACCTTCGTTTGCTCTGAGAGAGAAAGAGGGAAAAAAATTATGATCCCTTCTAGATGTATGCAAATCCTTCGATTATGTTTATTCGACTCAGAAAATTTCTTTCTTTTCTTTTTTCTTTCTTTCTTTCTTTTTTTTTTTTTTTTTTTTTTTTTTTTAATCATAGTAGATAATCCTTTTTTTCTTGATCGAAGTTTCAACAAATTTTTATTCAATTTTCGAAAGAAGATATATCGTTTATATTTACTTTGAAAATAAAAGAAATGAAAGTTACGTTAAATTATTTTTATCATGATAAAGTAAGTTACAATCAAAATATTCATCTTACATCGATAAACACGAAATATTAAACGTCGAAATATTAAGAAGAAATTTATCGAACTATGCACGACCGAATCGTTAATTAATTATTCCCAATGGGAATAATTAATTGCTCGTTCTCTTTCTCTTTCACTCTCTCTCTCTCTCTCTCTCTCTCTCTCTCTCTCTCTCTCTCTCTCTCTCTCTCTCTCTCTCTCTCTCTCTCTCTTGCTCTCTCTCTTTCACTCTCTCTTTCTCTCTCCCTTGATTCTCATTATAGACATCACGTATTCGAATATTACACGTACATATTAAGAACAGAAGATGGTACACGTAATCACGTAGCTTTCTATCGTTTACAAATTGCTCGCTTATTATCGAAGATCGGATTCGCGTGCAATAGCTAAGTTCATATTCGCACGTAACGTTGATAACGAGTGTCCCAATGTATATATGTATGTGTGTATGTGTGTATGTATATGTACATGTATGTATGAACCAGCGAGAAAGAGACAGAGAGAGAGAGAGAGAGAGAGAGGGACTTATCATTTCCAACGATATCTCGTTTACGTATCGCCCGTATGTACGAAGAATGAGGTGATTCAAAAATAGCTTTTTATACTGCCAATGATAAACTTATGCGAGACGAATGTTCAACGAAAACGCATGACAAATTTCAGATATGTACTAAAGTTAACTGTAAAAAAGAAAACGAAGAAAAGAAACGAGAAAGAAAAAGATTCCAAATTTTTCGTTTTTAACGAGTAAGAAACGAGTCAAAAAAAAAAAAGAAAAAAAAATATATATATATATATAGTACGTGCCTTTAAGTGATAAGGATAAATTAAAACGAAAGGAAAGTTATTGGAAGGGAGAATGGTAAAAGGGAAAAGGGGATGTTTTTAACTTCATAAAGAGAGACAAAAGGGAATTGGATCTTAAGGGATGTTTAGGATTTTCTTAGAGAACCAAGAAATGTATATATACACAAAGAGATACAGACACACATACACATACATATATGCATAGATACAGAGGAACTGGATGTAACAGAAATAGTTAACGCAGTACCGTTTAAGATCCTCCGGCTTAACCTAACGTTTCTCAACCTATGTATCTATGTATCTATGTATATACATAGATATCCGTTAAGGGAAAGATCCTCCCTCTCTCTATGACGAATGGTGGTGTACGCCTCGTGGCTATTTTCACATCCTCCTGAACATTCTCCCAAGGAGCTATCCAAGATCGAAATTTTCCAGTCGAAAACTCGAGACAAATCGAAATATCTACAATGATCTTTCATTCTTTTTCTTTTTTTTTTTTTCTTCTCTCTTTCTCTCTCTTTTTCTCTCTGTCTCTCTCTTATAAAAATCAAATCGAAATTCGTCAACAAGAAATTCGTGGGAAACGCGTTTCTTTTCTTTTCTTTTCTTTTCTTTTCTTTTTTTGGTTACTTTCCTCTCCCTCCCAGATAAAAATGTTAAAACTCAAAAAACTCCGAAAATTCGATCGAATATTTTTTTTGCAATAACAGCTGCGAGAAAAGTCGTGAGAAATCCTTAACCTTGGATAGTCCAAGCGTTTTTTCTCTCTCTCTCTCTCTCTCTCTCTCTTTTTTTTCTTTCTTTCTTTTTTCGTTCCTTTCGCGAACGACACTTTTTTATCATTTTTTTCTTTCTTGTTTTCTTCTTTTTTTTTATTTATTTATTTTTTTTATTTTTTTCTTCATAAAAGATGTTACATTGTAAAGACTATCGAACAAGAAGAAGTGACTCGTTTTCATATTCATGACTAAAAGTGGTCGAGAGTATCGATCGATTCGACAAAATAAAGTGTGACAGAGAGAGAGTGAGAGAGGGAGAGAGAGAGAGAGAGATAGGGAATATTGGGTGCCCTTGTGTTCCTATCGACTCCTCTTTCAGTCCCCCTTCCCTCCCACCCTTCCTTATTTTTCCCCCCACCCTCTTCTTGAAAACCACCCGCTTCGTATTGCATCTTTGCCCCATGCAACTCCACGTGCACTTCCGCGTATTTGAATACGCGCGCATCCCTATGCCTCGTCCTTCTCTATTATCCGTAAATTGTATTATTTTTACCCCAAATACATTTCACCCCTCGTGCATGGGGTAGTATGGTCACGTGAGGTCAACAGGTCAAATTGCACATGTCCATCGAAAGTCACCCCCGGCTATGCAAGAGTGCCTAGCATTCTCTTTATTCCGTTTCTATTCGACTTTTCTCATTGACTTTTTCCTCGATTATTTCCTTTTTTTTTCATACTTTTATATTTTTTGTTTTTGTTTTTCTTTTTTTCGTTTGACAAAAGTCATTCCTTTTCTCGGACTCATTCTCGACTGATCCTACAGTGTGCGCAATCTAATTAATATTGTTTCTATCCTTTAATAATATTTTTTTCGTAATCACAATATGAATCCAAGAATCGTTACTGTATGAAAATAATTAATTACAATTAATTATCTATTCTATAAAACGATATGATTTTTCCTAACTTTTTGATAATTAAGTTTTCTTAATTAATATAATAATAATGATATAAAAAATGAATACGCTGATCTGTACCAAAACTGAAAATAGACGAAATAAACGAAATATTTTTAATCGCATACGTACAATAATTATCGATATAATTAATTACGATTGTTGAATAAAAACTATTTATTGCTTACAAAAAAAAAAAAAAAAGAGAGGAACATGAAAAAGAAGAAGAAGAAGAAGAAGAAAGAGTGGGAATAACGGCTCTAAATTCTAATTCATTATAAGAGCAAGAAAAAAGGGGGGGAAAAATAGGAGTAGGGGAGGGAGAGAAGAGAAAAAAGACAGGAGAAGAAGACTATGCCACGGGACTCGAAGGTACCCGAACGTGCCCAACGGAGCATAATAATTTTTCGCGTGATTTAAAAACCGTAAATTTTTTGACTCTTAACCACCGAAGAAAAAGAAAACCGGCTCTTCTCTCGTTATCTTCCATCTTTCTCTCTCTCTCTTTGTTTCTCTCTCAGCCTCCTAAGATCATCCCTCTTCTAACCCTATCGGTATTGTTTTTGTAATAACAAAAACAAGATGGTGCGGCGTCGTGCCAAATCTTCTTCTCTTCGAAACGATCGGTTATCATTTCACACCGATTATAATAAAGGAGGAAGGTACGGTAGAAGAGATACGGGATTGGTATGGGATCGTATAAAAAAAGAAAGAAAAAAGAAGAAAAAAAAAGGTGGGGAAAAAAACTAGAAGAGTGGCGAATAGAAAAGGAAGGAAGGAAGGAAGGATAGTAAGAAAGAAAGAAAGAAAGAAATAAAGAATAAAAAAATATATAGAGAATGCGGGTCAGCGAAAAAAAGCGTCCCGTTCAGGAACCCTCTGAGTACGGATCTTAAATAAGTATATAATAATACTAGTTCGTAGATTCAACCCCTTCGTTCTATCTCTTTCTCTCTCATACCTACACACACACACACGTATATATATATATACAAATATTCTTTCTTTCAACATCGTTGCTTCTCTCATATCCGTTTTTCCTTTCTCTTCTTATTTTTTTATTTTTATTCTCTCTCTCTCTCTATCTATCTTTCTCATAGACACACTCACGCACATACAGATACCCTCGAAGAACCACCAGACTTTTTCATACGGCTGTTCACCTAACGGATAAAATCTAAATTAACTAAATTAAGTAAGCGACCGCTTCCACCTAGTCCTTTGCATACGATTTATATGTATACAACTTTTTTCTCCTTCTTTTCTCCCTGCGCTTCTTTTCGACATTGTTAACGAAAAGGAAAAAAGATAAAAAGAGAGAGAGAGAGAGAGAAAGAGAGAGAGAGAGAGAAAAGAAAAAGAGAAGGTTCTCGTTTCGTTTGTTTCTTTTCTTTATCTTTTTTTTTTTTTGATTTTTTGTATTTTTCTTTTTCTTTTTTTTCTATACTCGTACGCACCTATCTCGCATTTTTAAACAACCCTTTATCGTTCCTCCATTTTCCAGTACTTATTCTTTTTCTTCTTCTTCTTCTTCTTCTTCTTTCCTTTTCTTTTCTTTTCTTATACTCACTTACTTTCTCTTTCTTTCCCTTGAGTATAACTATATTTCGTCTTCTTTTTCTTTCACTCGTGTTCACTCGTGAAGATCGTTGAAAGGTCGATTTACGGTTATAAAATTACTCACGTGAAATTCGAGACCAGGAGAGTTTACCTACAGGATTTATGCTCGTTTCTCGAACGAAAGGAACACCAAGAGCAAGAAGGATGCTTCGGGAAAAGCATGGACGGAAAGGAAAAGTGGAACTTTTAAACTCTCAATGAAACTGAAAGTTTGTAACGGTTTAAGAGTGTATGTGTGTCTGTGTCTCTCTCTCTCTCTCTCTCTCTCTCTCTCTCTCTTTGTATACGTGTGTGTATGTGTATGTAACGACCAAGCTACGATCTTATTATCTTTTTTTTCTCTTTTCTCTCTGTCTCTCCCTCTCTCTCTCTCTCTTTCTTACTTACTTACTCTCTCACTCTCTTTTTCTTCTTTCTT
>NC_057698.1:2711833-2716833 GCF_014466175.1 Vespula pensylvanica | reverse complement strand
CGAATCTATATGGAAATTTATCATGAATTAAAACGAATTTACAAATGAATATAAAAAAAAAAAAAAAAAAAAAAAAAAAAACGACGTAACGAATCTATACGAAACTTGGTCACGAACCAATAATAAATTAAATCGTATAAAATAAACGAACCCGTATAACAAACTTTCCCATTATCGAATATACACATTTATTTGTATATACGATTAAAAAGAATCTCAGATCGATGATAGATTAAAATAGATCATTCAAGTAATCGAATGAAATGAAATTTTAATTTGATACCGACGATTTTATTTAGCGATTACACAAACGTATTAGAGAGTTCCTTATTCTTCTACTTCTTTTTCTTCTTCTTCTTCTTCTTCTTCTTCTTCTTCTTCTTCTACTACTACTACTTTGTTCGTCCTCGTTCGTCCCGAACGCGGAGCGCGTTAATTACGAGCGGCTTCCGGCGATCTAGATTTCATTCTTTCCTCTCTCCGCAGTTAGGCCTCGGGAAATGATAATAGGTACGTGACCCATGTGGTCAGTTCACACGCGAAAGGAGAGTAACGACGAGTAGCACGAGGGACCTCCTCTCCTCTTCTACCTCGGTTTACCCTCTCATCCTCCTCATCCTCATCGTTCTCCTCCTCCTCCTCCTCTTCTATCAGCTGAAAGGCCTCCGTTACCATTGGCGGCGCGCGTGCAACGCAAACTCCGAGTACGTTCGTCGTCGACGTTCCAACTTCTTCCATAATGCGCCTTGTACTCTCCCACACTCGAGGAGTCTCACGCCCTCACATCCTCCTCCGCGCCACCGTCTTGTGGAAGCGAGCCTCCGACGTTTCACGTGCCAACCTCCTCCTTCTCCTCTTCCACCTCCTCCTCCTCCTCCTCCTCCTCCTCCTCCTCCTCCTCCTCCTTCTTCACCTCCACCATCTCCCACTTTGTCTCCGACCGAAGTGATCTCGAAAACTAGATTTAGAGCTTCTTCGTTTCTTTTTTTTTTTATTTTCTTTTTTTTTCCTTTTTTATTTGTTCTTGTTTTTTTTTTTGTTTCTTTTCTTTTCTTCTTTACTATCTTTCTTTCTTCTTGTTCTTGTTCTTTTCCTTTTTCTATCCTTTCCTTTTTTTTCTTCTTTTCTCTAATCCAATCGATTTTAACAAATCGCAAAGATTTTCTTCTTAATGCTTTCAGAAAGAATGTATATATTATATATATATATTTTTTTTCTTTATTCATTTCGTGTTAACGATAATGATCGTGATGATGATAAAAGATACGATGGTGACAATAAATTTTCATATTATTTAATTTTTCGATATGTAGTATATGTAACCTTGGTTAAACGGCGATGCCGTCGAGAATCAGAAAAAAAGAAAAGAAAAGAAAAGAGGAAAAGAAAACAACATAGTCATCGTTCGACGACGGAAATGATCGTAAAGATCATCGTGGTGGTTTACCTCTAACTGAGTAAGGTGGTGATATCACGATGAAATATAATACCATAATGTAACGATATTTACAATCGTTACCTTATATTACCTACGTCGAACTGATCGTAGGAAAAGGTGGTACAGAGATATTTGACAATGTATAGAACATTGTTATTTATTGCAAAGCGATCGAGCGTAAAGATCGGCCATTGTTCTCGACGAACGCTTAATATCAGCTTCCGAGAAACGCGAGAGAGTCGATAACGAATCATCCTCTTTCCTAAGACTTCGAAGACACCCGGTATGTTTCAGTAGGTGAGAATAAGTACTTACTTGGGAAAGCTAACAGTTTGAGTAAAAAGAAAAGAAAAAAAAAAGGAAGTAAAAAAAAATTATATATAAAGAAGAACGTGAGTGACCGGACACACATTTCTCCCTACTGTATAAGTACTTACTTATTTACGTGTGTATGTGTGTATGTGTGTATATACACGTGTGTGTGCGCGCGTGTGTGTGCTGCTTTTGCACTGACTCTTATCTACGATCTCTCCTCGTTTCGTCTTGTGACACCAGGCAGATTATACTCCATTTCATTAATTTTAATCGTCAGCATTCTCTCGTGTTTCCTTTTACGTTCAATTTTACCCATCTAAATGACCTTTCTATTCACTTATATATTTCGTGATATACGATGACATATAGTTATTTTTGATTTCTCTTTTTTCTCCTCAATGTTTCGAAAACATCGATTTATGGAGATCAATTAGATTAAAGTTTAATTGCAAGAGAGAAATTTAATTAGAAAGAGTATAGAGAGAGAGAGGAGGGAGGAAGAGTATTGAATTTATTAATCACTAATTAATGTTAAATGGATTGTTTAGATGATTAGAATATTACGAGGAGTAAAATAAGTGATTGCCTGTCAATTTCGTTGATATTATCGAAATCGGTATTTAGATAAATCATTTTTATCGATACGAGACATAAATTCCAAACAAATTTATCTATATATATATATATATATATATATATATATACATATTTTTTTGTTTTATTTAAACAATTGAAAAAATAATATAAATATTGATTCATTTGATCGAAATTATCTCTTAATTATTCGACATTTTGCTCTATGTATAATCAACGAGTGAATATATCCAAAAAAAAAAAACTTACGATATACTTTCATTAATCTACATGTAAAGAATGAAAAAAATAATATGAATATTGATATTCATTCGATATAAATTTGTGTCTGAACTTATTTGAAAAAAACTCTATTGTATAATCTATACACATACATATAAACATATTTGCAATAAATTTGCATCAATCACGATCGAAACAATCGAGAAAAAAAAATAATATAAATATTGATATCCATTCGATGAAAATTATGTTTGGACATATTTGAAAAAAAAATAATCTCTATCTCTATACGTATGAAGAACGGATTGTACGAATGTACGTAGTATAAAAAAACAATGTTAACAAAAAATACACCTTACGACAAATAGATAAGTGCGTGCGTGAGTGAAGTGTATAAACGTTTTCTAACTGCACGTAGAAAAGAAAGAAAATTGACATTAGAGTTCGGCGCGCAGGCGCGTAACAAGCGTATTCGCGTCGCGAGGATACTCGCGCGGCGTGGTTACTTTATTAAGGGCATTCCTGACCCCGTGGCACGACCTATACGAATACGCTAAGAAAAATCCGCGACGTACAGAGAAAGTTCTCGATGGCTCTGTGAGAAACTGGCCCTGTCTAACTCCACTTGTGCTGCTGCCTTATGCTTGACTCTGCTTTAACTCGCTTACTTCATTCTGCCTGCACCTTCAACGAGCGTCCCCTCTTTCCCTTCTCCCCTTCCCCCCTTTCCCCCTTTCCCTCTTTCCCCTTTTCCTTCTTTCGTTACCGATCCACGCAAAAACGTTTCTGACTAGACTCGTCCTTTTCGCACGACGACGACGACTATCACGAAAATCGGGTCAACATAGATTTTATACGTCTTTGATATCCGATCGTTCTTAATTAAAGAAAGAAAAGTAAATGGAAGAGAATACGTTTATACCCAAAAAGAGAAAAAAGAATTTCGAAATCAACGTCATCAATAAAATAACAAAACTTATAAAAATCGAATTCGTCTGATCGCCATAATTACAAGATTCATCTTTTCAATCTTGTCGGTAGAATTCATTCGACGAGAATAGAATAGAATGAGGAATAGAGAGATAAGAATTAAAACAAAACATATCAAAAGAAAAAATGATCGATTATAGAGTATCAATTTCAAGATGAATAAATTAATAAATTGATTAATTAATGAAACGGCGGGATAGTATAGTCGGGGTTTGGCACCTAACGAAGAAACGTCGGACCTAGCGTCGAACAATTTTCCGTGTGGTACGATAAGATAAGCGTCCCGACAGCTCGAGTACCAGAGCCTGAAAAGAAGTAAAAGAGAGAAAGAGAGTGAATAGTATGTGTGTATATATGTACGTGTGTGTATCTACTATCTATGTAGGTATACGTCGAGAACAGGGAGAGAGAGAGAGAGAGAGAGAGAGAGAGAAAGCGAGAGATAGATGGGGTGGTTGGATTATAGAAAAAAAAAATATATCCCTTTTTTTATTTTTTTTTTTTCTTTCTGTTGCTTTTTTCGGAATATAATACGGAACGTGGACGGACGCGAGTCGTTTGAAGTTAATCATGGCGTAGCATCGGTGTCTGCAGTGGACAGCCCTCATGCTAGTCTCCTCGTATTGAAAAAGCGTTTATTCCGATAGGACCCTTTGTTTTAAAGTGGACTCGTTCATTGTCGAAGGCACGGACAACGTCGAGAGAGATCGGGTGTCTCTTCTTCTTCTTTCTTTCTCTTTCTCTCTCATTCATTCACTCTTTCCGTCTATCTATCCATCCATCTATATCTATCTCTTTCTCTTTCTCTTTCTCTTTTCACTGAGAGTATATATGCTCGATATTTAAACGCGAACGATAAACGGGAACGTCGAAGCCGGTTTCTGTCGGTGCACCAGCCAATTGGCGAAGGAAAGTCCTCCTCCTCTTTCTCCTCCTCTTTCTCCTCTTTTTCTTCTTCTTTCTCCTCCTCTTATACTCGATTATGCAAATTCGTGCAAAATTCCATGGAATTAACAGCGTCCATCGGCTCCACGTATTTTCAATCCTTTGCTTAAGAAAACCTCGGAATAATCGATTTAACAGATTGCGACAATTCAATTACTTAGGACATTAGAGAGAAAGAGAGAAGTGAAAAGGAAAGAAAAAAAAAAATCGTGATCGGTGACGTACTTTCTATTACAATTATTAATATACGATATTGAAATTATATAAGATATGGAAATTAATCGGATGATTAGAAAAATACGTAATGTGTTATGAAACGATCTGCTTATGTAAAAAAAGAAAATGATTTTTCTACGATGTAATGACTCTAACATTTCATTTGATTTTCTTTTTCCCTTTTGCTTTCTTTTTTTTTTTACGATCGATATCCATCAATCGATCATCGAGAATTAATAAATAAATCAATGATCGATATACATATATATATATATATATA
>NC_057698.1:2659333-2709333 GCF_014466175.1 Vespula pensylvanica | reverse complement strand
ATATTTAAAAAAAATTTACGAGACGATATGGAAAACAAGAGAAACAAAACTGTAGCTTTAGAGGGAATGTTGTCGTACGTCGAATACCTACTTCAAGGAGATTACAATGACCTATGTAATAAGTGTGTTTATAACAAGTAAAAGTGATATTGAATTAAATTATATATTAAATTAACGTACATATGAGTACGTATATAATAAGAAAAATTAATCCGATCGCGTTTTAAAGAAGAAAAGAAAGAAAAAAGAAAGAAGACCGAAAGATTAATTCAAGAACGTAGGAAATAATATCATTGATCACATTATTAAAAAAAAAAAGGGCAGAAAAAATATAGAATGCAACGTCGAGTCGAGATGTTAGACAAAAAATTTCATTCGAATATTGAATTAGAGAATAGAAACGATCGTAATAATGTTAAAAAATTATATTAAAAAATATCCTAAGTGTGCGAAGAATAATAAAATTCTATTATTATGAAATATTTAGGTATAGAAAATGATTACCGATCACGTTTCTAGAGGTGGGCTACTCGAAAATAAAGGAGAGCATCTTTCGAAGGATCTATTCTTTCCGACATTTTGTTTAGGGGATCGATGGGACACCTACGCCTTTCTTAGTCACACGTCGCTAAGGAAGTAATCCTCGCGCGATTCCACGGGTGATTTCCTACCCTATTGGGTGGTCCTATAGGTTCGATGATCCTAATCCTGGCGTGCATTATGACCACCACGATTCTCCAGGACCATGGAACTCCTTTGTCGTTGACACCGTCCGAAAAAAAAAATAAAAAAAATAAAAGAGAATAAAAAAGAGAAAAAAATCCGACCTCGTACGTCTCTTCTTCTTACTGTCCTTTAGAAATTCAAAATCAAAGAGGGAGCAACGTTAACAGTTGGGCGTGAAAATGATCCACGATTTGTCACCCTTGTACTCGATCATTATACTTCTCTCAAAAAAAAATCAACAATTCGATTTGTTCGAATTCACGTTCGTGTTTTTCGATCGAATTCATTGATCTCGTTTTTATTCTTATCTTTTTTCTTTTTTTTTTTTTTTTTTTTTTTTAATACGAAATTCTAATATTATCTTATTACAACGAGTCAATTCTAATGTCGTTTCAATTCGAGTCAATTCTAATATCCTTGGAAATTATTGAAAATTCTTAATTTCTATTCCGGATCGTATCAATTTTTTTGAACTTCTTAAATCCAGCTGAAAGTCGAATTCGATTTGAAAAGTAGAAGGAAAAAACGAAGAGAAAATTTCGCTCTAGAATCTCGTAATATCATTTTCTTCGATATAAATCTTCGAATAAACATTACGTCGAATCATAATTATAAGATCGAAAACGTAGGTGTTTTCGACGTCACGCGGCCACGTGGCCAACAAGTTCTTGCGATGTTTCTCTTCGGCAACGCGCCTTTCAACGGCTAAGTGAGCCAAATGGGAGGGTCGGAGAGCATCGTGGTCAGGGATTTTACCTGACTTTCACTTAACACTCTAACTCCACGCAGGCAGGCCCTTGTCTGGTTCTCTATGCATCGCCGGTGCATCGCTACTC
Organism: Vespula pensylvanica; assembly: GCF_014466175.1. Taxonomy (NCBI): domain Eukaryota; kingdom Metazoa; phylum Arthropoda; class Insecta; order Hymenoptera; family Vespidae; genus Vespula; species Vespula pensylvanica. The sequence goes on along the minus strand of NC_057698.1, from coordinate 2,707,771 downwards.
GTTCCTTACACGTCATTGCATTATGCGTTCGTACGCCGACTCGTATTTGCTTTCTTCGAGTTGCACGATCGATTCTAACGTTCTAACGGTTTATTATGCCATAGGATATCAGTGTCCTAATGCCGTACCATACAAATCACACGTTTTTATTCTCTATAAAAATGACTTCTTTTTTTACCATTTTTATTTTGCCTTTTCTCATTTTTTTCAGCTTTTCTATTTTTTTCTCCGTCTTAGAAAATTTCCTTTACCGACAAAGATTTTTTCTATCTTTTCAAAGATTGACCCCCATGTTTCCAGTACGTAACCGATAGGACATTGTAATATTTGCTTTAGATAAGGAAACAGGTGGGGCACAGAGTGGACAGTGCCGCTATTTCATCTCCGAGACGTATTTGTCCGTTCGTCCGGTTCTCGTTTCTTTTTATTTTTTCTTTTTTTTTTTTTTGCCTCTATCCCTGCCCCTCCCCCTCCTCCTCCTCCGACACCCAACTCTGACTCCCGACACCACCACGTCACCTTTTTATTTTTCGTTTGTTCAACGATAAGAACCGTACTACTCGACGACGAGAGGAAAAAAAAAGGATGTCTTCTCAGACGCGGCCTTCGAAGTATGTATTTCTTTCCTAGCCGCATAAAGTCGTCTTGATTTACGGTCTTTATGAATCCTTCGTGGAAACGATCGATAAGTCGTGTCTCTCTTTGGGAAATTTTTTCCTCTTTTCTTTCTTTTTTTTTTTTTATTCTTTGTTTTTCTATGAAATCAAACGAAAACTAAACGGCATTGCTCACGACAATTTTTATCGTTCGTGAACGATCATAACAATTTATGAAATCAAAAATATGGACGATCTATGGATCTACCGATTGATTCGTCTCTATTCTTTCTTTTATTTTCTTTTAAAATCGTAAAAATAAATCTTCCGAAGTTACGAATTTCGAAGTAAATCTACGAGACTCTACGTTTCGATGATAGTTCGTACGATCAAGAGAGAGAGAGAGAGAGAGAGAGAGGGAGAGAGATATCGATAGCTTATCGTTTCGCTCAATCAACGTAATATCTGTCTCTCGTGGACGCACGAAGGAGCAGTTTCGAAAATCACATCCTCCTTCGATATAAAGCAAGAGAAAGAGAAAGATATATAGATAGATAGAGAGAGAGAGAAAGAGAGAGTGCTATGAGCACGAGCTTATACATAGGAATATCGCGTTCGCTTCACGATCGGCTTATGGCTATCGATCTCCATTATGCGAGTTGATTGGCTTGGAGTAGAGCTGCTTATTCGCCAATGGCCATATACATATCAGAACTAGTCACGTGCAAGCGTTACTCGTTTCGATGATCCTGTTGTTTCACGATAATATATCTATCTCTTTTTTCCTTCCGAAAATTTTTATCTATAGAGTTGGTCATAAATACAATTCGAACGATCGGAGATAGAACGTTACTACCGACAAAAAGAAACGAGAACAAAAAAAACGAGAAAAATATAAAAAAAAAAAAAAAAAGAAAAGAAAAGAAACAAAAATAAATCTTCGAGAGTTCCTACCGAATAGAATAAAAAAATATATATATACGAATAAAAAAAAAAAAAAAAACAGAAAAAAGAAAAAAAAAAGGAAAAAGAAAAGAACAAGAGAAAAAGAGAAACAATATGGGTCACCGGTAATCATAAAAAGATCGATAGGACAAGAGCTAAACGTTCTTTCTTGCGTCGTCGAACAACCGATTTTGACGATCACGAGGAGAAAAGCTGACCGTGATTTTTGTGTTACACTCGGTGGAACCCGATAAGAAGACGATCATTTGTTAGGTGTCCTAGACGAAGTCATTGTTTCGAGACGTTTCGATCGATAACAACCACTACCACTAGCACCACCAGTACCACCATCACCATCACCACCCCCGTCGCTCCAACCTCTTCCTCTTTCATCCCCCTTCCCGCCTTCTACCCCACCGGTACATTATTGTTTTCGTCGTCGACGACCCTGCCTGTACACTCTGTTAAAAGAAGACATCGCGATATCTATGGCAGGTTGAATCTATAGAGTCCCTTATTCTTTGTCGAGCTCATCCTTTTTTCCTTAGACACTCACTCATACACACAAACACATACACGTATGTACATATACTTCCTCCTTCAGAAATATTCTTTATCTACCTTAAGAAAAACATTTTCTATATTCTCATTGCTTCCGTATTCGAAATTAACGAATAAAAGAGAAAATCAATGTGTCCTCCTCGTCTAGTTTTCAATCAAACCTCGTGTTCTACAGAAGCCAACAGAAGAACGGAAGCAACAGAAGCAACAAACCAGATCCACGTTCTCCGATACAAGGCCTCGACATAGAGCGAGAGAAAGAAAGAGAGAGAGAGAGAGAGAGAGAGAGAGAGAGAGAAAATCCAACGATGTACCCATACATATAACTTCTTCTTGGTTAGGCTCACGTCTCACGAGAAAATCCCAATCATCGTTCTAATTACGATGAGAAAAGAGATCCTATCGTACGATAGTATGTAAGTAAGTAACTAAGTAAGTAAGTACTACGTGTCTATGTATGTATGTATCCTCCTTTAAAATGGCCACGAAGTTGAAATCGCTACGAACTACGATCTTAAAGTTTACCCGGACGTTTACCATAGTTCTCGAACTATGAAACCGGACGGAATTTCCTTCTTCTCTGTTAATATCTCGCGTAGCCCGCCTATTTTCCCTCTAAGCTCTAAAGATCTTAGAACGGAATCGAGCGCAGGTGCTTTCTACGATAAACATCGGCACGAGAAGAAGGAGAGGAAAAAAGAGGAAAAAGAAGAAGAAGAGAAGGAGGAGGAGGAGGAGGAGGAGGAGAAGGAGGAAGAAGAAGAAGAGTGAGGAGAGGGGAGAGAAGAGGAGTGTTGTACGGGGAGCGTCGAGACGCCCGAAACGTTTCGTTCTCGATCCCACGAGCTGCGAGATATCGAGAGACGTCGTCTATGGAATCGGGTCTCACCATACTACAACAAACGATACGCGACTATCGAAAGAAAAAGAGAGAGAGATGTATGCTTAGGGACGCGTCTAAGGTGCGCGGAGGTGGCCGATAAGTCACGGCTAGAAGGCAGGCCACGGGAGTAGCGGACGGTACAAGTTGCCGCTGCTCTTCTACTATATGTGTTAGAGAGAAAGAAAGAGAGATAGGAGAGAGGAGAGAGAGAGAGAGAATGATGGTGATACGCAAGAAGGTAAAAGAGAAAGAGAAAGAGAAAGAGAGAGAGATGCAACGAGGGACTCGTGCAGCACGTGTACGTGTTGCTATATGTGTACATGCATATATGTTAGAGAGAGAAAGAGAATGAACGACGATAATACGCAAGAAAGGTGAAAGAGAGAAAGAGAGAGAGAGAGAAAGAGATGCAACGAGGGACCCACGCTCGTGCAGCACGTGCATGCACGCGTACGTGTTCGCTCGTCCTCGCTCGTGTTAGTGTGCTTGCGCCAAGATATCGCGCTTTGCCGGCCATATAGGCTAGGTCGACGGTATATACATGGGAACCAATGCTAAGACGGGAAGAGGAGGGAGAGGGAGAGGGGTGGAGAAGGAGGAGGAGGGGAAGGGGGGTAAAAAAGTCTCTGCGATGAGGCCGAAAAAATGAATTCGTGCGCATCCCGTGCCCACACATCTAACTTTCACTTCGGCTCTCGGGATCGGGCAGCCAGTCCTCGCCAACAGCAGCTTCAGCTTCGCGCTCTTCTCCTCCTCCTCCTTCTTCTCTTCCTCTTCTTCTTCTTCTTCTTCTTCTTCTTCTTCTTCTTCTTCTTCTTTTTCTTTTTCTTCTTCGTCTCTTTCTTCTTCTTATGTTTCTTCGTTCTTCTCATCGAGACCGCGCAATTCCGCGAGAGATACGTCCGACGCGTTGAGACTGAACCGTTCAAACACACATTCGCCAACTCGTCGTTTCGTTCTAACGAGAGAGAGAAAGAGAGAGAGAGAGAGAGAGAGAGAGAGAGAGAGAGAGAGAGAGAGAAAGAGTGAACCTTCTCTAATGTGAACCTTCTTCCGGCTTTAACTTTGCTTTTTAAAAATGACTACACGTACATACATATGTATTCATGTATTTATGTATGTATGTATGTATGTATTTACGAATGAATGAACGAATCTATGTATGGATGTATCTATATATATGTATTGATGAGAGAATTAAAGGGATTTTCCTTTTTCGGACCCGTTTGCAAGTTCTAGGTTTTTCTAATTTCTTTTTTATTTTTTATTTATTAATTTTTTTATTTCAATCATCCGACAAAAACGAATGTTATATTCGTGATTGGGAATATTATCTATATTATATTCAGGATTTATATTTTTCAATGAATTGTCGTTTTTTAATACATGCAAATAATATCTTGAAATATATTTTATTAATTTTTCTAAACATTCTTGAATATCGTGAATAGCGATTAGTGTACTATAAAAATTATCTTAGGTTATTCCGTTTCTTTTCTGCTCTTTTTTGTTTTCTTTTCATAATTTTTTTCTTCTGTACATCTCTCTCCTTTGTAATGGATCCAGGCTCTCATTCTGAGAAGTAACATTTTCGATATTTTCAGAATCAAGAAGAAAAAAAGAAGTATTCATCATTAGAAAGAATAATATAAAAATTATCTTATAATTAATATTAATATAATTAATATTATTATTCTATCCTTTCGTTTCTTTTTCTGTTTTCTTTTTACACATTTCTGATTCATTACTATTCCTTTTTTAATATTATCTAGATCAATGTTTTACATCAACGAAGATCGTATTTAAGAATCTATTGATAATGATATTTTAAATCGTATTATTTCTTTTGGAAATTTATCCTTGAACTATCTCAGTGCGAAGTTTTAGAAAATCATAAAACAAATAAGAGAGTGGGTAATGGAGCGATCGAAATCGATAGGGTGCAAAAGGGTCTCCGATCCGATTGGAGGGAATATAGCCGGCTGACTTGACATTTTGGTAAACGACGTGGACGTGTGTTGGTAAGCAGCTCGCGGTGAATACGGTGATATTTGCACCGAGATTTGTACACCATACCGCGGCATCCTTGAACATGGAGCCGCGTTGCAAATCTCGGGCAGCACTGATATATCGCGCATCCGTATATACTCGATAACGATCTCGTCGTTTCGGTAACGATTCGAAATGTAACTCCGTTATAGGAGAGCAAACGGTTTCCTCTCGATACCTATATCTCTCTTTCTCTTTCTTTATGGATACACGTGAGAGAATCGAAAGATCCTCCGTCTTTCTCTTACACCTTTTATTTTCTTCCCTTATATTTTTTATCTCCAGATTTCAAAATATCACATTTTCAAAGTTTCACATTTTACATTGTATTTAGAGGATGGGACAAGTTTCTATTAATTAATAAATAATTAGAATTTAGATTACGTCGAAAAAAAAATTTGTTTTTCCTTTTCAAGCGTATCTTTCCAAAACGTTGAGATATCGAAATTCTATATTTCACAAAATAATTATTATTCTTTTATGTGTTTCAATCATGACGTCTTTGTACGTCTTAATTCGCTTCCTTATTTACGAAAAATTGGAAATTTCGATAACTTCCAAAGATGTGCGATAAGTGTTAGAGATTAGCAAAGAAAAAAAAAAAGAACGAATCTATTTACTGTTGCTTAAGTTAGTACTAAACAAGTAATGTAAGTAATTCGATCGTTCTCGCCGTTAATAAGAACGTTAAGGCGTCGAAAGAGAGCAAAGTCTTAGCGTAATCGATGTTCCGTTCGTGTTTGCGGAGTAATTGATAGTAATACGAGGGAGTAACGTGTAAACCACCGAGAGAGCTAAGCGTCCTCATTAGATACGTGCTTTTACGGCCTGGAGATAAAAGCCGAACGAGCATGAAACGTAGAACCGGCGCTTCGACGCCGTTCTCCTTAGAAACGCTCGTCGTGTATGTGTTACGTGTTACAAACAAAAAAAAAGAAGCAACAAAAAAGAACAGAAAAAAGGGAGAGAAAAGAAAGGAAGAAAACAAAAGTTGTTTCATGAAAATAGGATCTATGTAAAGATCGTATAATTTATTTATAACGTCATCTATTGTGGAGATACTTTCGAGTCACATACTTATCTGTGTTAATAATCTGTCTTTTCTAAGTATTTATTTATTTTTTTTTAAGTATTCACTATGTTTGATCGTATTTTATAAAAAGAGAATGAATTGTTCTAAGAATAACTTTTATATATATATATATATATATATATATATATACATATATATATATATAGTCATTCAAGTTATTCATCGAATAAAGAATATAACAAAACGAGTAATTGATCTTTTTAATATCGGACTAATATAAAATGAAATGGGACATTATATACGTAAAGTGATACCGTAAATCTTAAAATACAAGAAAAAAATATTTTTATTAAAGAAGGATAATTTATTTTAATCTAATAAAAATAAATTTCTAATGACAGTAAATTTTGTTTAGAAGAATGAAGTTATACATTTATACATATACATTTATATATATATTAAGCTATGTTAATACTAAGTTTATATTAAGTTACACATATGTATGCGTGTTGTGTATGTGTATAAATATATATATATATATATATACATAGTGGATTAGGAAATAAAAAAAAAAAAAATAAGAGGAAAAAATAAAGAGAATGCCGGTGAAAATTTCGTAAACTAAAAATTTGTCATGTTTATTTGCGTTAGCCAGTGGCTTGCGCCTGACCAGCAGTTACAACAGAAATCCGTCTTTTGTCGGTCGACAAGAGAACTGAGCGAACAAGAGAGAAAGACAGACATAAAAATAGATACAGAGAGAGAGAGAGAGAGAGAGAGAGAGAGAGAGAAAGAGAGAGAGAGAGAGAGAAAGATAAAAAAACATTAAAAAAAAAAAAAGAAAAATCAGAGAAAAAGAAGTCGGCGAAACCGCTAAGAGTGCAATCTGAATACCGCTTTGCATCGTCACGATTCGGCGGGAGCCGAAGTCACACGACGACGTTCAGATTCGTTCTTAGGATAGTAGAGAGGAAGGTGAATGATAGAAAGAGAGAGAATGAGACCGATGGTTTGCCTCGGGTAACGACGCCCGCGCAATTTTCATTAAACATTGTGATTTCGTGTAATGTGCTTTGGCGATTTTTTTCAGCCGGCGCTGCCAACGACAACGAAGACGACGACGACAACGACGACGAAGACGACGACGAGGATGACGACGAAGACGACGACGAAGAAGAAGAAGAAGGCGAAGAAGACGACAGCGACGCTCTTTTGCTTCCTACTTCTATTATTCTCCCGGTTTAAGAGACACGGGCTTCTCTCTACGTCACTACTCTTCTCTTCCTTCACCTCCTCCACCTCCTCCACCTCCTCCTCTTTCTCCTCCTGTTCTCCATTTCTCCTTTTGCTCCCTAGAACGGAGGACAAAGGCAGCGTTGCGGAGACAGAAGTCGTTCTCTTCGATAAAGATTCCAGAAAACAATTTTCCATTCGTCTCGGCCGTGCTGACCGCAGGCTTCCTTCCTGCTTTTCGCGCAAGCGAGCGAGAAGGAGAGAGATAGAGAGAGAGAGAGAGAGAGAGAGAGAGAGAGAGAGAAGAAGGAGAAAGAGGGACGGTGTGTCCCTTTTGATGATGAACCGATTACGATCCACGATTATTCTCTTTCTCTCTAGTCGAAATTGAAATTCCTTTTGAATATTTCGTTGAAGAGTAATGTATAAACTGATTTTCGACGTTCTTAACGAGAAGGAGAAATAAAGAAAATAAAAGGGGGGATGTTAAGAAGAGAAAGAAGAAAAGATAGATAGAAAGAAAGAGATAAAAAAAAAGAAAGAAAGAAAGAAAGTTCGAGTGACCCAGTTTTCTTTTTCATCGAGAAAATCATGAGATTAGTGATCGTCGATCATATTTTTTTTTTCTTAACTCACTTGCTTCTCTCCTCCCCTCGTCTCTTTTGCACTATTCGAGTTTTCACCCCATTTTACCCACTCTTTTCTCTCTCTCTCTCTCTCTCTCTCTCTCTTTTTCTTAATTTACCAACCGGCTCGTGGTAACGAGAGTCTCGGTAATTAGCCATTCGCCAATACGTAGAACGAAAAAGTGTAGTTCAGCTAGCTAGCTAGCTAGCTAGCTTAGCTAACTACCTACTCTCTTAAAACTGTGTCGTGCTTCTTACCAATAGCGTCTTACCAATAACATCTATCCATATATCTATCCTACGTATATTATAAAAAATGCAAGAAAGAAAGCGAGAAAGAAAGAAAGAGAGAGAGAGAGAGAAGGAAAATTAAAAAAAAAAAGTAAGGAAAGAAAGAAGAAAATGAAAAAAGAAAGAAAGAAAGAAAGAAAAAGGAAATAAACAAATAAAAAGAAAACAAAAAAAAAAGGATCGAAAGAAAAAGAGAGAGCTATCGCGTATCGATAAATTTGCCGAAGAGTCGTCTCTATGCCGGCTGAAGAGAGGCCGGCGCGGCGTCGACGTGCGGTCGAAGGAGTCGAGGAAGAGAAATGGCGACGATGGAGGAAAAGGAGGAGGAGGAGGAGGAGGAGGAGGAGGAAGAGGTGATAGTTGGATGAAAAAGGATGAAGGATAAGAGAAGGAGGAGAGCGAGAAACAGAGAAAGAGATAGAGAGATAGAGAGAGAGAGAGAGAGAGAGAGAGAGAGGGTGCGGAGTGGGGTTAAGGGGGTGTACGGGGGTAACGGGGCAGAGGAAGGGGGAGGGAAAGGGGAGGTTGGTAGTGCATGCAGATGAATAGCTCGCAGAAACCGTGAGACTCTACGGTTGCCCTATATATCGGGAGCAGAGAGCCGGCTATGGAGTACCTTAGGAGAGCGAGGCCGAAGCCACGATTCGCTCACGACTCTCGTCGTGTGTTGTGTGTCGCACCGCACCGTCCTCGTCGTCTTTTAAGAGGACTCGCGGAGGAGTCTAAACTCGACTCCGCGGACGTTTTAAGAGACATAGAGCTACGGACGACAACGACGACGACGACGACGACGACGATGGAGGCGGCAGCGGCAGCGTAGTCCGACTCTTTTGCTTTTTTCTATCTTAGTTGCTCCTGTGTTACTATAGTAGATATAGGGAGAAGATCGAGAAAAAGAGAGAGAGAGAGAGAGAGAAGAAAGGGCAGAGTATTCTATATATCGAAGAAGAAGAAAAATAAAAGGGTAAAAGAAAATAGAGAGAGAGAGAGAAAAGAAAAAAAAAGATGGCATCGTGCATGACCGTGTGGCTGAGCGGTTAACCGTACCGATGAACTTTCGTCGGGGCAAACGAGTGCCTGACCCTTCCTCCTTTACTCCCTCTTCTTTCTCCTCTTCTTCTTCTTCTTCTTCTTCTTCTTCTACTTCTTCGTATTCTTCTATTTCTTTTTCTTCTTCTTCTTCTTCTTCTTCTTCTTCTTCTTCTTCTTCTTCTTCTTCTTCTTCTTCTTCTTCTTCTTCTTCTTCTTCTTCGACATTTTCTCTTTCTCTTTCTCTTTCTTTCTTCTGCTCCTTCTTCTTTTACCTACGGTCACTTCTATTCGATGTGATCGCGTACGCATACGCTATATCTTAAGAAGGGATAATAACGACGTTCCTTCATATTACAATCGCTCGTGATTTCTATTAGCGCTTTAGCCTTTTTGATATAATACAAAATGAAATAAGAGATTAAGGAGGAAGAAAAGGTGGAGTGAAGGAGTAAGATAGGTGGAGGTGGTAAAAATGAAGGTGGAGGTGGAGGAGGAGGAGGAGGAGGAGAAGAAGAAGAAGAAGAAGAAGAAGAAGAATGATAGTTGAAAGAGAAGATAACGAAGTATCTTCTTACTTACTACCATACGATGCCCTCCTTATGGCCACACGTACATACCTATATCCGTCGTACTATATACGAACTAAATTGCCATACGGTAGTCGTAGATCTTCTCCGTCTGAAGGGATCTCGAAAGATCGAAAGAGCTACTGAACTTTCCACGAGAAGAAACGAGAGAGAAAGAGAGAGAGAGAGGAGGTAGGGGGAAGTGGGGGGGACCTGCTTACTTGCGTTCACTGTCCGCACGATAGTTTCACGGAATTCTTTGATCAATGATAATCGAGCGAAAGAGTATTTCGAAAGTGTTCAGAATCCGTGAGATCGAGAGAAAATGTATTAAGAAGTTTTCGTTCGTTTTATTCTCTATTTGTCCTTGGCTTATAATATTATCCATGATATAATGATGGATCATTGTCCGTAATGATGACCGTTGTCCATAATGGAAACCGTCCTCTATGTATATATATATATATATATATATATATATATATATATATATACATATATATTTCTATAGACACGTATACTACTGCTATGCCGCATGAAAAACCATGAATTCTTAATGTTACGTTCGTAGTAGTGCGTGTGCAGTGGCTAGAACGGACAACACCATCATCGAGACGACCACCTACGACACGACGAGCGAAACCTTCGCCGTAGGTGCATCGAGAGAGGTCGTGCCGAAGGTGGCCCAGCGTCGAGGATCGTGCGAATGCGGCCTAAGCCCCGGAGCGGAGGCCTGCTGCCGAGTGAAAAGACCAACGTTATACTGGAAGGATGCCGGAAGAGAGAGAAAGAGAGATATATATATATAGAAAGAGAGAGAGAGAGAGAGAGAGAGAGAGAGACCTTTATAGACGTTAGTCTCCTATAGCTTTCGATATATCGGACGCGATGAGATCGAAGGGTCGAAAGTTGTTATTGTTCACACGTAGATCGAGCTTCCTTGATCTTTATTGTTTCTGAATTCGTTGCTTTTCGATAAAACTAGGAAAAGTATTTGTAAGAGAAAGTTACAAGTCTAGAATAGAGTTGGTTAGCTATCGCAGATATTATTTATCATGTGGCCCAATTATTTTGTAAAGTGAGTAAATTAAAAGAAAGATAAATCAATTAAAACAAAGGGGGAAAGAAAATAAAAAAAGTAATAAAAAAAGTGAACGAAACATCTCGTAGGTATGCACGAACAGTTGGAAGGAATGAAATATCTTAAGAAGGAAGTTAATGTTTATCTTAGGTATTTCAATAACGAAGGAAACAAGTAGGTAAAAGATCAGCGAATAGAAAGATAGAAAAAGAGGAAGCATGGGGTTGGTTAGCGTGTCCGATCGATCAGTATTGGCGGTTTTTGCGCTACCCATATGTCATAGTCGAGTCTGTTAGAGAACATGCCGTAGCATAGAGACTCCAGCTTTGACCCTGTCCATTCATGATATGTGGCAGAAAAATTTTTCGGTGGGTGGTTGGTCTCGTCGACCACTCCCCTTATCCTCTTCGTATATCCTATGTATATTATATATATAGATACATATATACATACATACACACATACACATACGTATACATATATGTATCTTATCCTATTTTCTCTTTCCTTTGGGTCCGTCCTCTTCATTGGCGATTCAAATCAGTTGGTGTCTACTCAGCGAACATTATACTATAGTACTTCCTGTATAGGGCTTTGCTAAAGGATCGAAGAAAAAGATAAAATTAGGTAGTTTCTTAGGTACGTCGTTACGTCATCATCGATTGAAAAGGTCTGAAGTCATCGACGTTCGAATTCGGTTCCTTCTTGATGGGACAATGGTTAAAGAGAGAAAGAGAAAAAGAAAGAAAGAGAGAGAGAGAGAAAGAGAGAGAAAGAATGAACGAACGAGGCTCGTGCTCGAAGAAAGACAAGGACGAGGAGGGGTAAAGAGTGGAAAGGAATAAAGGAGTACGTGGGTGCAGCGCCGCGCACCACACAGCTAGAAAGTGTCCCGGAGCAAGAAGAAAAAAAAAGAGTCCGGGTCAGTTTGAATAATTTTGACCACACCTCTCGTCAAAGCAATACACGAGCGTATGAATACATACATTTAAATGTTCTCGCTTGGTCGAGAAAGTATTGTCCGAATTTTTTTTCTCTCTTTTTTCTCTCTTTTTTTTTTTAAGTAGATTCACTCCTCGAGGAGAAACGTCTCGACAATATCGTATAAACCCCTATTCTTTTTTCTTTCTGACCGATACTTTTCGACTACACCCTCTTCTTCTTCTTCTTCGTTTTTGTTTTCTTTTTCTTTCTTTTCCTTTTTTTTTATACCCTTCATTTATATATTCGTCATTCGCCAAAAGAGTATCATTATTCAAATTTCATTTTAAACGAGGGATAATTTTAAGAAAGGCCGAGGGATGGTTCTTTTATTTTTGGATTTCTTTCTTTCTTTTTTTTGTTATCTATCTTTCTTTCTTTCTTTTTTTTTTCGAGTTAGGAGATAAGTCTTAAGCGTTACGATAAGAGAACGTAGTAAAGGAGACAAATTTTTATCATCCGATTTCGGACAAACTGTTTCATTCGACGTTATACCGTTAAGATCTAGGCTTAACTAGTCGGCGCGATTTGAATATAAGAGCATAGAGAAGGAAAGAAAAAAAGAAACAAATAGAAAATAAAAGAGAGAGAGAGAGACGAGTCATAGGGGTCAAACGATGTCTCCTCGGATATATCTACTTCGAATACATTGATACCACGTAACTACACACCTTTGTGAACGTAAACACACACACACACACACACACACAAAGAAATCGATCGTGAAAGATCATGCAATAATCATGTGTAAGGATAATCGTCTTCTCTCTTTCTTTTCCCTACTACTTGTCTATATCGTTGAAGAACGTGGAGGTTTAAAGGGGAACTACGAATTGCTAATAACAATCCTAATTACCATTAAGAAGAAGATTAGCGATAACTACACGATTGCTAATGCGTTGATAAATTCGAATGAATAGTATTGTATTTAGGACTTAGAGAAATACTCTTGATCTCATCCCTGTTATGTATATAATGAAATCTAGTTATCGTTGAGATAATGAGAAAGAAACAGAGAGACAAAGAGAGGGAGAAAAAGAGAGAGAGAGAAAGATAGAGAAGGTTTCAATGTGATGTTGTTATAATGATATTAAAGGCCTATCAACATCCTAGACCTAAATCGAGCAAAAAGAAGTCGTGTCTCTCTCTCTCTCTCTCTCTCTCTCTCTCTCTTTCTCCCATTTTAATAATAAACGAAACGTTCGATTTGAATTCGTGAACACGAGTTAGGACAAGTACTCAGACACGAGGTATATTTTGTAAACGCGACTGTGTCTCTTGTAACAAGAGGTCTCTCACTGACGCGGCGTTTGCCTCTCTTTTGTTCGGCCCGATGCGCATTCCGATTGGTGGGTGTGAATCGACGTTACGTAGCATGTAAAAGTGCGTGCTGGCCGTGTCTCTTGCCTCGTACGTTTCTCTCTCTCTCTCTCTCTCTCTCTCTCTCTCTCTCTCTCTATTTCTCTCTTTATTTCTCTCTTTCTTTATCTCTTTATATATCTTTCTCTCTATCTCTGTCTTTTCGGCAACCTTCGTTTGAAATGCAAAATCTCAGATTATTTGGAAATAGATCATGAGTCGTCTTTTTCTTTTTTTTCTCTCTCTTTTTTTTCTCTCTCTCTCTCTTTCTCTTTTCTTCTCTTTTTGTCTATCTCTTTCCTTTCTACTTAATAGAAGAGATCGTAAGGACAAAGGCTAATAACGACGTAACAATGCTATTTCGTAATAGAAACGACGACGACGACGACGACGACGAGGACGATGTCGTTGGTTGCTTCAGGTCCAGACTCTTCCTGCCTAAAAATTTTATACGAGACAATGGAGACTCAGGTGGGCGAATAATTAACGGAAAACGTAAACCGAGTCGTTCATAATGTAGCTCGCAACCCGACGGATCGGTATACATACTTACACACTTGTATATAGATACATTATTTAACACTTACCAAACCGTCTGGTTTACCTATACATGGGAATTAAGTTTTGTACGTGTTCGTTTTACTTATTATTTATGAATAATTTATGAACTATAATATATGAACTATTATAACTATATATATATATATATATATATATGTATATAATGATTTATAAGTATATAAAAACTTATAAAGATCAACGGATGTTAACGTATTTACTAACAATTTTTTTTTAACGTATACGTATATATAACAATTTATAAAAAGTACACGATAATAGATTTTAGTTTGAAACGTAGCGTTGAAAGATCTACGAATACGACGTAGTATGAGTATGCGAATATATTTGAAGGGTTTGTAATGATCAACGAGCACGTACGAACATAATTTGATTGACACTTATAATGATCCATGATTACACTTATAGAATATATTCGAACATTTATCAAGATCCATGAGCATATTACGAACGCATTATTAACGATTTATAAAAAGAAAAAAAAAAATCAATGAAAACTTACTTAAAAATCTTAGTACGTGCGTACACACAAACACACACACACGTGTCTTAAGTGAACTTTAGAATAATAAAGATAGACCAGATACAAAACTACCTACTTACTTATATACTTACATATACATGATTCAATAAGAATTATGATAAAAAAAATTGTGCAGAATAAAGAAGAAGTAAAGAACGTGGTAGTCATCGAAACGATGAATATTTCGAATTCTTTGGTAGCTTCTGCGTTAGTAGTCGAAGAGAGCGAGACAGACAGACGGACAGAGAGAGAGAGAGAGAGAGAGAGAGAGAGAGAGAGAGAGAGAGAGAGAGAGAAAGAGAAAAAAAGAAAAAGAAAAAGAGAATGCTCGAGGATATTTTCGACGCGTTATTTTGACTTTCGGAGCACGGGCCGAGCGAAGAGACATTATCGGTGACATTTGTCCGCAGGCTTCGAGCTTGCATGCCGGACAAAACATGTTCCGGTCCGGTAGGATGACCCTAACGCCGCGCCTTTTGTCGAGCGAAAGGTATCCCAGCCGACCCGACGTGTCTTTGTCATTATATAACGCTATTGTGGCCACACTTGCCCGGCGTGGAAGTCGACTATACCTTTGCATATTATTAAAATGACGATGATTGTCATTTTTCTCCCCTCTGTTCCCTCGACACCTCATCCACCACCATCTCCTCCTTCTTCTTCTCCTCCTCCTCCTCCTTCTCCTCCTCCTCTTACTTTTTCTCCTCTTCTTGCTTCTACTTCTCCTCCTTCTCCTCCTCTTTTATTCCCTCCTCCTATCTTCTTTCGACGACGTTCGTTCTCCAACTAAACACTGAAGTAGAGGATCATGGAATTTTGTTCTTATATTTTCTTTTTTGTCTGTTTTCTGTTTCCTTTCTTTTATGTATTCGCCGAATTCTCTATCGGTTTGTTTGTTTATTTTTCTCCTCTCTTTCTCTTCCTCGGTCTCTGTATCCCCTGTATCTCTGTTTCTTCATTCTTGTTTTGTTTTCGATCTTTTTTGTTTATTTCTTCTCGTCTCTATTATCGATCGGTAATATTATTAAAAGTATATATACGTATATGTGTGTATATGTTTGTGTGTTAATTGGATAAATAAGTGAATTATTTTATATTTATTTCTATCTATTTCTTTTTATTTACTCTTTTATATATATTATTCTTTAATATCTATCTATCTATCTATCTATCTATCTATCTATCTATCTATCTATCTATCTTTTTTTTAGATCTTCACATCGATCAGTATTATTATAAAATGCATATATGTATATATATATATATATATACGCATATATTAATCGGATAAATAAATGAATTATTTTATTTTATATTTCTCTCTCTCTCTCTCTCTCTTTCTCATTTTTTTCTCTTTCTCTATTCATTCATTTATATTACTATCTATCTATCTATCCTTCTTCTTATTACTCCAACACTTGTACGAGATTTACCATCTACCTTTCTCTTCCCTTTCTTCCTTCTCTTTTCTTCGTTTCTCTTACTTTCAACAAGTCGAAGGAAGGCTACGAGTCTCCGTTTCCTTTGCTTGCTGCAATATAACATATATATACATACATATATATCTACACAAAATTACTAAAGACGTATAAGCCTGCAAACGTGAGCCGATGGCTCGTGCAGAGTAAGTAAGTGCATGTACAATGCAAGAGGTACGATAATCGTAACTTTAGTCGACGATTACATTTAAAATATATCTATAGTAATCAAAAAAAAGAGGCGAAGGAGGAGGGAGAGACTTAGAAAATTTCGTTCATTATTATCTTCGTCATTTCCTTATTATACATATACATACATTCATATATCTTGAGTATATCGATTCTTGTACGATTAAAAAAAAAAAAAAAAAAAAAAGAAAAAAGAAGTAGGCGTAGAAAATGAAAATGGAGAAAGGATAAGAGATAAAACAAAAAGAAAGAAAAGAAAAGAAAAGAAGAAGAAAAAAAGAAAAGGAAAAGAAAACAAATTCATATGATATCGATGACGAAGTAACGGCCTCGGTGACGCAACCATAACGATTCTTCTCTTTTGGGTACCGTTTGGTTGACACCTCTCATCGTTTCTTCGGTAAATTCGATACACCTGCGTGCCAATTGTTTTGACATGTGTCCCCATTGTAGCCTTGGCTCTTTCCAACCAGCTCGGGAACAACGACAACGACAATGACACAACGACGATGATGACAACGACGACGAAAACGACGACAACGACGAGGACGAGGACGAGGACGAGGACGAAAAGAGACTCGCGCATTCCGGGGACCCGTTCTCGACCTCCTCCGCGCGTGTCACAACGACGTCATGCGGGTCGTACAGTCCGAGATCGAAAAAAGACAAAAAGAATTGAAAAGAAAGAAGAAAAAGAAAAAGGAGACCAAAAATAAAAAAAGAAAAAGAAGGAGACAAAAAATAAGAAAAGAAAGAAGGAACGAGAGAAATGAGAAATGAGAAATGATGGGGTAAAGAAGGTGGAAAGGGGGAATAAGGAGGGTACCAAGAGGTCGACGACGATTCAATTTTCTGATTAGAAAACTTAACGATGAGACCTTCTCGAATTTCGTTCCAATTTTTTTCCTTCTCCTTTTTTTTTTTTTTTTTTTTTTTTTTCTTTCGATTCGATCAACATATACACTTAAACACGCACGATCGATCTTCCTTCTATTTTTCTAAGATCTTTTAATAAATATCGCATCGATGTTTGAATAAGTGACGAATTGTTAGTGCTAAGGAATAATTATTATTTAAGAAATTTACGAAATTTGCGATTATTGCATGTCCCAAAATTATCGTTTAATAAATGAATTGTACGAACGGATAGATACATATGTATCAATGTTGCTGTGATATTAAGATATAATTATGTAATGTTTATGTGATATAAAAAATATTAGAAAAAGAAAATTATATGTGTAAGAAATATTTATGTAATAAACGATGCTATTTATAAGATTTGAATTCTCGAATCGAATGGATTGAACGGATCGGATCGTTTTGCGTTACGTGTTAATATTATAAACCTCTCCTACGTTGACCACCGAAAGAGGAATCTCTTTATTTTTAGGTGCGTCCACCAAGAGACATCCACATTTCTCTCGGCGGGATATAACGACTACCAACGGAGAAAGTTATGGCTTTTCCATTGTCTCTCGACCATAACCGACGTGTCGTCTCCTCGACACGAAGCACCTACGTGTAAAATATTAAACAACACGGAAGATGATGTTTCTTGATCGAACCTTCAAACGATTTTATTACGATCGTACAAATTCAAAAAGAAACAAGAAAGATCGAATAAAAAGCGAAAAGGAGAGAAGAAAAAAAAAAGAAAGAAAAAATGAGAAAGACAAAAAAAATTTCAATGAAGAAAAAAATGAGAGAGAGAGAGAGAGAGAGAGAGAGAGAGAGAGAGAGAGAGAGAGAATGAAAAAAAAAAAATAAATAAATAAAAATAAAAATAAAAAAGAATAAAAAAAGAACCAAGACAAAGTCCCCATCGTAACGGAGAACCTTTTTTTCGTGATCTTTTATTGCCAAGACTGTACAGGTGGTCAGTTGCCTCAACAAGACCCGCATATCGTACTGGGGACAGGTGAGGGCCAATGAGATAAATTCGATCTGACCCTCATTACCGAAGGGTACCTTATATACCATGCAATTATGCAAATTCCCGTTCGAGTATCTTGGACGATAGAAAGAAGGTCGTAACTATCGACGTTTATTGTATCGATCGATGCCAACCAATTCGCAGATTTGAAACGTTAGTCTTTCTAGTGTAGAATATAATACATACATGCATATATATGTATTTATATACGATTGTAGATAGGTGTATGTACGTATGCATTTACGTACGTTTGTATATATAAATAAATGTAATCTTAAAACGAAATAAATGGAAGGGAACACCTTTTTCCTTTCGACAGCTAGAATAATAATGTATATAAACTATATGATAGATAAAGAGAAAAGAGAAAGAGAGAGAAAGAAAAAAGGAGAAAAAGAGATCGTTTGTACTCGTACAATCTGTTCCCAAGAACCGAAGAAAGATAATAATTGTGTTACGGAAGATGAGAAGGAAGGAAAGGAAAACGATCCTAATCTCTCTCTCGTAACAGGACCACGGTCGAAAATTCAATTAAACTTTTGATATACGGGCTAAAACCGGAGAAGAACGCACGCTTATGCTACGGCTGTGTAAACGAAAATTTCGCAAGGTCCACGTACTTTCCTTAGGCCGATATATCCCTTTATATACCTATATCTATATACATATGTATACACATGTGTGTGTATACACACACACACACATATATATACCTAACCGATTCACACGATGTTCGATGCATTGCGTTCACGTTTTAAGACGCAACTCTACGACAACTTTTCTTTTCTTTTCCTTTTTTTTTCTACTACGTATCAATCTTCTCTCTCTCTCTTTCTTTCTTTCTTTTTTTTTCGTAAAACGATTAAAGCGCTCGGAACTTTTCGGTTCGTGGCTTTCGAGCTACCGAAAAATCTCCTCACGGCTGTTACTGCTGCTGCTGCTACTGCTGTTTCTTCTTCTTCGTCCCTCTACCTCCTTACCTACCTCTCCCCCTCCCTCCCTCCCATCCTCTTCCTTCTTCCCTTCCCATCTTGCCGTCCCCACCTTCTCGCAACAACACCCCGTCTTTTTTTCCCCCTTCCGGGGAACAAGACGACGATGGAGAATACTAGCTCCTTCACGAAATCTCCAAATTTATCTCGGCCGATTTGTCGGATTCGGTCCAACAGTATATATATATATATATGTGTGTGTGTGTGTGTGTGTGTGTGTATGTGTGCGCGTTCACCATACTCTTCTTCTTCTTTTTCGTTCTTTTCTTTCGATTTTTTTTCTTTTTTCTTATGTTCTGGACACCCCGGAGCGTAGGAGGAAGAAGAAAGAAGCTGGATAAAAGTTAAAAAAAAAAAGGAGATCAATCCAACGACGACGACGATTGTCTACGAAGATTTTCTAGACTTACTTTACTTTTCTTTTCTTTTTTTTTCTTTTTCTCTTTTTTTTCTTCCCCCCTCCCGCGAGATCTCACTAAAAATTTGACAAAAGATTCTTTAACCTTTCTCTCACTCTCTCTTAACGTCCAGATTTCTTTTCTTATATATATATATATATATAATCATCAGCTTTGATAGCCTTTTTTCTTTTTTTTCTCTTCTTTCTTTTTCATATCCGGCTCGTTGGCAGGTATTATCAGAGATAATAAAAGTCAAAGATTTTGCAACACAGCTGTCGGTCTATTATAAGAGCCAAAAAAAAAGAGAATATGTATGTGTGTGTATGTGAGAGAAAGAGAAAGATATAGAAAAAGATTTGGTCAGGCCCCATCGAAAATTGGACCCAACGATGCGGCCAACGAAACATAATCATTCGGGATCGACTCGTATTGCCGTAATGTGGACCGAGACTCGGTTGCGAGTTCTTGCGCTTTTTCGAGTTTGAATGAAAAACGCGTTCGTCATCCTACGAAATTCCGTTTGTCGTGTCTTCACTTCGCGCTCCTTTTGGAGCGTTGGATAAATCGTTCATCATAGGTAAATATGACAACCGGGCTGCGCCAGTTTCCTCTCCTCTTCTTCTCCCCCTCTCCTACAAAGGGGCGATTCGACACCGTGAAAAATCTTACTGAACTGACTCGACAAATTCGGACCTCGCGATCGGTCCCAAAATCTTTGAGGTAACCTAAGAAAAGGACGACGACTTTTCTCAATGGAAACCGGACAACGTCCTTTTTCTAAAATCTAACTCAAAATCTTCGAAAAAAAAGATACAGAGAGAGAGAGAGAGAGGGAGACAGAAAATATTTTTCCAACGTAGTAGATTTTTATAATCGAGAGAGATAGATTTAAAAAAAAATTAATTACAAATTGGAAATTGATATAGTAAATACACATAGATAAATTTAATTGATATACATATTAAAATAAATCGATATTCATAAACACATATATATATATATATATATATATATATATAGAATGTAAGAATATATAGATGTATAGAATATCTATTATGAGATATAGAAAAAAGATGAGAAAATCAGATATAAAAAATCGAAGTTATTATATAAATATAAAAAAAAAAAAAAAGGAAACAACAACGATAAGAAAGAGAAAAAGAAACAAAAAGAAAAATTCAGAAATACCGAAGAATAAAATTGAAGAAATTAGATCCTCTTCGTGTTCGTTGTCGTCGGCTACGTGGAATTTCCCTCGCTTACTCTTTCTCTCTCTCTCTCTCTCTTTTCCAACAGAGAGATTTGGGCAGAGGGAGGAAATTATTTTTTCCGTTTTGCGAGCTATTTTTACATCGTGTGCCTCTCGCGCCCAAGAGTTACTGACCTCTGGCCAGTTAGTCGTACAGCGATCGCCTATTTTTAAACTCCCGAAAAATGCATAGCCTCCCTTTCGGAAGAACTCGTGAAACTCTGTGATGAGAAGAGAGGAGGGGTTCAGAGGGAAACGGGGGAGTATGAGAGGGGTGGGAGAGAACGACTGTTTTGTCCGTCGTCGTCTTCGTCGTTGTCGTTGTCGTCATCGTCGTCGTTGTTAGCTTCGTCATAATTATCATCATCATCATCATCGTCATCATCATCATCATCATCATCATCATCATCATCATCATCATCATCATCATCGTCATCTTCTTCTTCTTCTTCTTCTTCTTCTTGTACTTCAACTTCAACTTCAGCTTCAACTTCAACTTCAACTTCTTCTTCCTCTTCTTCTTTTTTTTTTTCTTCTTTAGACTGTACTTATTTCTGACTGGCCACGTGCGACGGTCAAGAAATGTTCCCTCTGCTTTTTCTCGGATCTTTTACGAGAGCGGAGTTGAATTAATTTTTTCCTTCGATTCCGTTTTGAAGTAGACAAATTTTTATCTTCAATTTTTTTTAACAAACATTTATTAATCGACCATCTTTTTTCCCTTTTCCCTTTTTTTTTTCAACGAATTCAGTAATTCAAATTATTTAAAATTATTATTTTGTATATATATATATATTTTTTTTCTTTTTTTTAACATCATAGACGGGCAAAATAAAATCATAATAATTAAGGTCAATAATCCTCTAATATTTTCCTCTTATTAGAAGTTAGCTAGATCTTTTCGATTTTAACCGACTTGAGAAAAAGATCTACCTGTCGAGATTTGACGTTCCATTCCCCAATGGCTCCCTCGCTAATTTAAAAGCAATTTTCTCGAATACCTTTGAAAAAGAAGAAGAAAAAGAGAAGAAAAAATAAAAAAAAAAAAAAAAGGGAATGAAAAAGGCATCACCTCTTCTCTTCCCACGGCAGTCAGTAGTTTCGGCGGTCAGCTGGTCTGCGTTGGAAAAAATGCGTTGCTCTTCCGTTTTCCATCGTCTTCCTTCTTTTTCCGTGTTTTGCCTTCCTCTCTCTTTCTCTCTCTCTCTCTCTCCCTCCAACTCTCTCTCTTTTCCACCTTCCACCCTCTTCCTCTCCACCTACCCCCTTTTCTTTTCTCGTCTCCTTTACGAATTTCAATTTTCTTACCTGAGAAAGCAATCTCGGTTATCCCATATGAAGAATACTCATCGAAATCCTTTGAAGAAAGAAAGAAGAAAAAAAAAAGAACAAAAGAGAGAGAGAGAGAGAGAGAGAGAGAGAGAGAGAGAAAGAGAGAGAGATAGAGAGGAAAAAAATAGAGAGAAAAGAAAAAAGAAAAAAGTAAAAGAAAGTGCGAAGAAAAATCTATCTGACTAACTATTATCACTCTTTACGATATAATCTAAACAGGATGATTAGAATCGATCGTAGCAGCTGTACTCTGAGCTATACTGAGTTTAGAACACGAGAACGATCGAGTCGCGAGGGAAAAGGAAGATCGGTAAAATCTATCTCTCGATATTTTCGAGCATGAATGCTCGAAATTCGATCGAAGGACGATCGACGGAAAAAAAGAGAGAGCAAGAGAGAGAGAGAGAGAGAGAGAGAGAGAGAAAGAGAGAGAGAGACAAGGAAGTGAATATATAAAAATCTAAAGAAAAAGAGAAAGAGAGAAAGAAAGAGAAAAGGAGATAGAGATAAAGAAGGAGAAAGAAAACGAAGTCTTCTCTCACGACAAAATTTTAAGGAACGCACGTGGTCCACTGAGCGTCACCCCGTAGGCCCCTCATTTTTTCAATCGCTTTTTATGTACCTCCTCCCTTTTCCTCGAGGCCCCAGGATTTTTTTCTTACCCCTTAGCCGGCCATCTGCCGCTACGGAAAAGGGCGGCCAAGATGCATCTCGTGACGAACGGGTGGGGTTGTGTTTAAGGGGGAGAAGAGAATCAAGAAGAGAGAGAGAGAGAGAGAGAGAGAATGAAGATGAGTCCGAGGGTCCTCCTCCTTGCAGGGGTAACGGCTTAAGTCCCAGTTTAAGATCTCTCAACGAGGAACACACACACTATCTCTTTCTCTCTCTTTCTCTCTTTCTTGCTAAGTATGTGTATATACATATATATATCTTTCTTACTGTATGGTGAAACATCAGAGGCTCACGTTCGTGTCGGTAAAAGGATGGAATAAATCTACGCACGCCCGCGAGTGAGCCTACTGAGAGACTCTCTAAAGAGGAAGAAAAGAGGAGGAGAGAGAAAGATAGATAGATAGAGAGAGAGAGAGAGAGAGAGAGAAGGAGAAAGAGAGATAAAGATAGAGACTGCTGGAAGATAAAATTCGACTCACGATACGACACCATCTAGACCTTCCTTCCGATCCTCCTCCTTCTTTTCTTCCTTCTTCTTCTTCTTCTTCTTCTTCTTCTTCTTCTTCTTTATTTAGGCGGATGGCACGAATTGACCCCTCCGTTGGAGAGAGATTAATCCTCTCGTCTCCCATTTAGACCGATATTCTTTTCTTTCTTTCTTTCTTTCTTTCTTTCTTACTTACTTACTCCTTGAAAACTGTTCGTTTCTTTTACCAATCTGAAATAGCAAAGATACTTTAGTTTTTTAGTAAAGTGTCCGCTAAAGAATCAATAAATGTCTCTTCTTTTTGTTCCTTTCAGAGAAATACATAATGAGAAAGAGTAAGAGATAGATAGATAGATAGATAAATAGATAGATAGAGAGAGAGAGAGAGAGAGAGAGAGAGGTCAAAGGTCATTAAAATCCTTATCCCTTATCCCTGCCCATTCATTAAGATCCACCAAGCTCTCGACGTGAAACCGTTAGCACGTATCCGTTTCACTTTCGTTCTATCGTAACTCCAGCTACCGCGTCAGGAAGCTAAGAACCGAGCTAGAGGAGACTTTGCGAGAGAAACGCGTCGATACCGTTAGAAGTGCTCTTTCTCTCGATTAGCTGTATACAGAGAAGACGGAATAGGATTTTGCTAACACACAAAATCAGAAGAGAGTAATATAACAACTATGGATCCTTTCTCACGGTAGATAGGTAGGTATAAGTAGGTATAGGTATAGGTATAGGTATAAATATAGATATAGGTACCAACACCAAGTCGATCGATGATGTTTTTCCCCAAAATAATCATGAATACGACGGTACGGTTTTAGTTTTTCCAATTCGATTTTTGATCCTAGCATAACACGCTAAGTATAGTTACAGCAAGGGGAAGACTGCCTTAACAACCTAGCAGTATTTCAATGTTCTCTCTCTCTTTCTCTCTCTCGATTTCTTCGTTCGTTTTTTTGCACCTTCCGTCAGAAAGAATCTGTGCCACTTCGGGGGTACCGTAAGCTTCCTCTTCTCCCTACTCACTACTACTTCTACTGCGATCACCCCTAAAAAAATTTTTTTTCCAAACCTTCGCACAAGGTGTTTCCGTCGAAAAGTTCCGCTACCTTCTCCCTGTCTTCTTTCCTTTGCTGCTCTACCTCCCTACTCCCATCCTATCCCATCCCATCCCATTCCTCCCTTCCTCCCTTCCTCCCTACGATTACCACCATCACCCATTTTCAAATACGTACGCCAACATGCATGTATCGTACTTCGTAAAAAAAAAAAAAAATGAAAAGAAAAAAACGAGCTCTGAGCACCCCTAAGAAAAAGAACCACTACCATCACCACAACCACCCCGTCACCACCCCACTCGTCGCACCTCGTCCTACTGCAAGCAGCGTGAACTATTGGATCGACGTTGACGTCATCGTTGGAATGCACCTAACATCTCCTCTGCGAAACTCTCCCTCTCTCCCTCTCTTCATCCATCCCTCCTGCTTCCTCCCTCTCGTTCCTCCCAATCCCGAATTTTACCCCCTGGGTGTGAGCTTCGGTTTTTTATTCCTTTCCGATCTCACCCTACTGTTTCTCTCTTTCTCTCTCTTTCTCTCTGTCTCTTTTTCTCCCAAGGCTCTCTTTCTTTCTCTCTTACTTACTTGCGTTTTTTTCTCGCGGACTAGTATATGTTGCTCCATCGTGTATTTATTTCTCGTCTAGCCACGCGGAAGGCCGTGCGAAAGTCCTACGGTGAGAATTTTTTTATGCAAAAATGGACATGGGAAGAAGGCGATCGTGGGTCACTTCTAGCCGGATATCCTATACTCGGAACAGTCTTGGATAAAAGATAGAGAGAGAGAGAGAGAGAGAAATGTTAACTAAGATTAATGCTTTCGTAGATCGAGTAAACTTGAAAAAAGAAAAAGAAAAAGAAAGAAAAAAGGAAAAAAAAAACAGAAAAGAAATTTTCGTTTACGTTTAACTCAGTTTCGATGAGAACGTACAATTCTTTTTTTCGTAGGAAATACGTCACTCTCTCTCTCTCTCTCTCTCTCTCTCTCTTCTTTTTTTTTACGTTTCTTTTTTTCATTCTGTCTCTTTTTTTCTCTGTCTCTTCTTTTTTTTATGTTTCCTTTTTTCATTCTGTCTCTTTCTCTCTCTTTTTTTTTACGTTTCTTTTTTTCATTCTGTCTCTCTCTCTCTCTCTCTCTCTCTCTCTCTCTCTCTCTCTTCTTTCTTTTGCTCGACCATCTGTATGTACGAAGTAAACGAAGTATTTCAAATTCGGCGATAAGATTAGCGCGTTTTGTATGTCACATATTGTGCACACCGTCAAATCGAATTTTTTAAAAACGATTACAAAAATAATGGCAGAAAGTAACGGATTACTCTTTGTACTGTTTCAAGAATAAAATGAAATGAAATGAAATGAAATGAAATGAAATATTTGTATATTAGAAAACAGCGTTGTAGTAATTAGGAAAACAAAGTAAATACATAAAATGAATTCGTTCTTTCATTTCTTTCTCTCTCTCTCTCTCTCTCTCTTTTTCTCTGTATCACTCTCTTAGTGTTATTAATTAATTAAATTTGCAATTTAATTAGATTGAAAGTTCATCAGATTCGTGAAATTTTCTTTTTTAATAATATATACCTCACAATTTTTATAATAATTCTTGAAAAAAAAAAAAAGAAATACAAGAGAGACAAATCGAAACGAATCAACATTCTGAAAAAACATTTCGTCTTTTTGAAGAATAAAAAGAAAGAGAAAGAGAAAGAATGATGAAGGCGAAAGGGGAGAGGGGGGAGTAAAGAAAGAAGAGGGGGAGGCAACCCTTGCGAGAGAGAAGGATGGACGAAAACTTCTAAACACCCTTAGCAAGGGGTCTGTCTCTAGTTATATTTGGTATCTGTCTCTTCTCGAGCACACACATGCCACATTGGCGTAGCCGTGAATGGACAAGAGAATGATTGAGAGAGAGACAGACAGAGAGAGAGAGAGAGAGAGAGAGAGAGAGAGAGAGAGAGAGAGAGAGAGAGAGAGAGAAAGAGAAAGACTAACGGTCAATTTAACAACGTTCATCCTTCCATCGTAAGATCTAACAGATTTCTCTCCGAAATATAGATAGATACGTATATATATATATATACTAACAAACGAAAAACGAAAGAAAGAAAAATAGAAAGAAAGAAAGAAAAAAAGGAAAGAAGAAAGAGAAATGACCTCGACTTTTTCGTGGTCTACCGATTAGAAAAATAAGAAAATAAAAAAAAAATAGAAAAGACATGAAAAAAAGAAAATTATTAAGTACAAAAAGAAAAAGAAAAAGAAGGGAAAAACAAAAAGGAAAAACATCTAGCTTTTCTATACCGATCTAGCATACGCTAGCATGCAGGCACTGTAATCAACGTCCATTGTCCATCTCAATCTCCAGTACTCGCAAAGGCCAACAAAGCTATTCGCGCCTTTCTCTCTTTCTCTCTCTGTCTCTCTCTCTCTCTCTCTCTCTCTTTCTCTTTCTCTCTATATCTCCCTTTCTCTACTTCTTTCTCTTCTTCTTCTTCTTTTTCTTCTTTTTCTACTTCCCTTTCTTCTTCTTCTTCTTCTTCTTCTTCTTCTTGAACTCGCGAACGCGTAGGAGATCGAATATTTCAAGGGACAAGCCGTGACATATCGGGCACTGGAGAACGTGTAACGTTTCCAAGGAGAACTCTCTTGGTAAAGGTTTGGATGGTATATACGTACGTTAGAACTCGCGACCTCTTGACCATCTCTGGTCACCGATATATACCACCAACTCTGACGCACAGACTCTTCGGGTTACGCGTGTTTGCTTTTATCTTCAAGTTTCTCTCTTTCTCTCTTTATCTATCTCTGTAGAGTTTTCTTTCTGTGTTCAACATGTACGTTGTACAGAAAGAGAAAGAAAGAAAGAGAGAGAGAGAGAGAGAGAGAGAGAGAGAGAGAGAGAGAGAGAGAGAGAGAGAGAGAGAGAGAGAGAGAGAGAGAGAGAGAGAGAGAGAGAGTAAGAGAGGGGAGAGATAAACTCCCACGAAGAGCTGGACTCAGGGCAAGGAAAGTGCACCAAAACGATTTGTCCTCTCTTTTCCTCTTCCTTCTTCTTCTCTTCTTCTTCTTTCTTCAGCATCATCATCATCGTCTTCTTCTTCGTCTTCTTCTTCTTCTTCTTCTTCTTCTTCTTCTTCTTCTTCTTCTTCGTCGTCGTTGTCGTCGTTGGTACTGCGGAGGCACATGTGCACGTCGCCGAGTCGCCAGACAGATCTTTTTTGTCCCGAAGTAAAAATAATCTTTAAAACCCCGAACAGGATGCGTTGTTAGAGCAGGGGACGAGAGAGAGAGAGAGAGAGAGAGAGAGAGAGAGAGAGAGAGAGAGAGAGATAGGGAGAGAGCATCGGGCATCGTCACCAAGGCGCGTCCACGCGGCGTTTTTTCACCCTTTGGACCTTCCTCTTTCTTCTAACGGGTGTCCGAAATGAATCAATCCGAACGAACTAACACCATTTCCGGTGATATGTCACTGAGTATTCATCGGAAGACAACGTTCTTATTTTTTGTCTTAAATTTATATATTAAATGTATATGTATGTATGTATGTGTGTATTTATATTATTCACAGAATTCTAATTTATTTCTAAATTGACCTAATCGAATGAACCCGGATAAAGTTAATTGTTAATACATATATATTGTATATACATACATATATATATATATATATATATATATATATATAAAAGTAATTTCTTTGATACAAAGAATGATAGAAACTACATATTAAGGTGCAAGAGGTAAGTAGAAAAAATGTGTATGAACTTGCGAGCCGAACGAACGAAAGACAACGGTGGCCTCGCTGGATAATGAATGTGGGAGTTTCACACGGGTCAACGGATCGTTGCGTTTTCTAAGGATACGGACTCTTCTACGATGCACTTGGAATTTCTCCTTCTCCTTCTCTTTCTCCTCTATACCTGGACTATCCTCTCTTGGAAGCGTGCTTGCTCCTAATAAACACCTTGATAACTTATGCATTCCAAGTTAACGATAAGATCAACGAGACGCTCCTTGAAAATCTACCAGTTAGCAAAAGTAGATCGCGAATGAACGTTTCTTACTTTTTATAATATATTTTATTTTATAATACGAAGCCTTTTCTTAAACAAATTTTCAACAATTTCATATTGATAATAATAATAATAATAATAATAATATATATATACACATTCGTTCGTGATATTTAAATATCAAAAATATATATATCTTTTTATTTTCTGTTTTTTTTTTTTTTTCGAATACAAATACGTCATTGCGTAAAATATAGATGTATAGATATTTATATATTTGTTTCTCTTTCTCTTCATATCTCGTATTAAAAATATTTTATTCACATTTTTCTTTTATCCCCCGAACACGTGTAGGTAGGTACATACGTACGTCGCTGTATATCGTAGATGAAAATGAAAGAGAGAAACGAATGGTCTCAAAGAAACTAAAGTTTACGCGAGCGTCGACCGTAAAGAATACGGATTAACCTTCGACCGCGAAACACTTTGCCGAGTTTAAATTCGCGCTAGAAGTCGCGTGCCGCGCTTCCATTGCCCTTTTGAAAAGACCGTGGCTCCTAGGTCCTTTCTATCGACTATCGAAGGATCGAACGTTTGCCGCATTTTCAATGCTGCCCGATCGACGAACAATATAGATATACCTATATATGTGTGTGTGTATATGTGTATTTATATATGTATATACACATCACGTGCACTTATACATATATGTATATGTATTTATATCGATGAATGCCAGTTACAACGATTCTTCCATTGAGACGACTAGAATGATGTGAAAGAAAGAGAGAGAGAAAGAGAGAGAGAACCGAAGTGGACTTTTCGATTCCCGCGTTAATCCTATCCACCGAAACAAAGGCACGTACTAGATCTTTTTAAAATGCCCAACGTCGTTGTCCTTTCCTAGATTGCTCCAAGTAGATACTACGAAGGGTCTAGGAAATGCTATCCAGGCCCCCTTAAAATAGAAAGAGAGAAAGAAGGAAAGAGAGAGAGATGGAGATAATTTCTGAGAGTTTTGAAAAGTCACTTGGAAGCTCACGCACGGTCAATTTTGTCGATGGACACTTCCAAACGAGATTCTCTTACCATGAGAAGAAGAAGAAGAAGAACAAGAAGAAGAAGAGAAAATAGAAAGAAAACGGAAATATTTTCCAGTCTCTCTTTCTTTTTCGAAAAAAAAGAAGAATGAAACGTATATCTTTCGGATGGGAAAAATACATGAAAGTCGTTTCGTACGATGATTACTTCGTTTGGATACGTTTAACAAAAAAAAAAAAAGAAAAAGAATTGGAAAAAGAAAAAACAAGAAGAAAAGAAACGAAATGGAAAAAGAAAAGGAAAAAGATCGCGGGAAACTTAAAGAAGAAATGGATCTCGATGATCGCGGAACGTCGTTATCGATCGTTAACTCGTCGTGCTCACTCGCTCGCTGTTTTACCCAACTAGGAATAATTAATGTGAGAGAGCAGGTACCTCCTTCGGGTTTGCTCCTCTACTCCACTTTCTCTACGATTCCGACGGTACGTGTTTACGGGAAGTTTAAGGAGAGACGACGACGACGACTACTACAACGACGACGACGACGAGGAGGAGGAAAACGATGACGATGACGACGACGACGACGACGACGACGACGACGACGACGAGGAGGACGACGACGTCAACGACGACGACTACGACGAGAGCGTGCATAGTTAATCGCACGATCGGTCCATAAATCTACCAGCGAAAGACGGATGCTGCACGTTGCTCGAATTATATAATCGTCCATTGGGTTCATGATTTCTAACAACATCAAAAATAATCTATATACACGGAGATAGGTAAGCCAGTCTTGTATACCTGTGTGTACATACATACATATATATATATGTGTGTGTGTCTGTGTGTATGTATAATATATGTATACGAAAAACAAGATTAAAAACAAAATTTGACTTTGAAGACGTTGAAAATAACATTTTTTGAAAGTGTCCATCTCTTGCACGCATCTGGAGTGAGAGAGAGATAGAGAGATAGAGACAGACAGACAGATCGAGTGTACGACTAATACAAACGCATAGAGGCACACATACAGAGGAGAACGTAAACGTTCGCGCATGTGTACGAAGCGTGTAATGTTAGCATGAGTGGGAGTGAGTGAGTGAGAGAGAAAAAGAGAGAGAAAGAGAGAGAGAGAGAGAGAGAGAGAGAGAGAGAAAGGAAGAGGGAGATAGTATCTAAAAGTGGGGAGTAGAAAGAGATGGTTATAGTGAGAGAAAGAGAGAGAGAGAAGGAGAAAGAGAGAGAGGGGATAGAGAGTTAAAAAGAGAGAGAGAGAGAGAGAGAGAGAGAGAGGGGAGTTATAGTTACCCCCACCACGAGGGGTGAAAACTACCCCGAGAGTGAGCGCGTGGGGTGTCCGGCGGCTCGGCACGGCGCCGAGCCGAACCGAGCGCGTCCGAAGCGAGCGCAGTGCCCGAGACACACCAGGTCCCGTACGGCACGACGACGACGGCGCACCGTCCGGCACAGTCCACTCAGAGATACGACCCATGCTGGACCATCGTCGCTCTGGTCCACGCCGCCGGCATCAGCCAACCACCAGTATCCAACCTCGTGCCCGTCGTCAGATCGCGATCGTCGCAATAAACGTGTAAAA
This sequence comes from Vespula pensylvanica, assembly GCF_014466175.1. Classification (NCBI taxonomy): domain Eukaryota; kingdom Metazoa; phylum Arthropoda; class Insecta; order Hymenoptera; family Vespidae; genus Vespula; species Vespula pensylvanica. The sequence goes on along the minus strand of NC_057698.1, from coordinate 2,676,983 downwards.
CAAATTAATCTCGTTCCGCTTTTTTCCTTACCTTTTCGTCGACATTTTTTAAAACGACGTTAAAAGAGGAGGAAAACAAAAATAATCACGAGTAAGGGATTGCAATTTTCCAACGAGTTTCAACGACGAGAAGAAAGAAGAAAAAGAAGAAGAGGAGAAGGAAGAAGAAGAAGAAGAAGAAGAAGAAGAAGAAGAAGAACAAGTGGAGGTTACAAAAGAATAAACAGGACGGATTTTGTTGTTAATCCAGGAAACTAGTGAAAGTTTCGGTGTGAACGTATTTGACGTTTGTTACTACGGAAATAAAAGAAAAGTTTCGTACGATAGAGAAAGGAGGAGACGTAAAGACGAAGGAAGAGAAGAAGGAGGAGGAAGAAGAAAAAGAAAACAAGGAAGAAGAAGAGGAAGAAGAAAAAGAAGAGAAGAAAAATAGTGGCGGAGAGAGAAAAAGAGAAAGAGAAAGAGAGAAAGAAAGAGAGAGAGAGAAAGAGAGAGAGAGAGAGAGAGAGAGAGAGAAAGAGTAGCAGCAATAGTAACAGCAGCTGTTGTGTAGTAGTAGAAGAAGTAGTAGAAGTAGTAATATAGTAGTAGTAGTTAGTAAGTGGTGTTACCGCGCTCGCGAGTGCGGCGGAAGAGGTGCCGCCGACACCTCGACGCGTCTCGACACCTGCGGATCGTTTTCGGTCAGTCGTCTTCCTTCTCCTCACTCCGGTCACGTTCGTTGTGTGAGACCGTTTCTCTCTCTCTCTCCTTCTCTCTCTCTGTCTGTCTGTCTGTCTATCTGTCTGTCCGTCTGTCTGTCTATCTATCTATCTATCTATCTATCTGTCTGTCCGTCTGTCTGTCTGTTTATCTATCTGTTTCGATTTATCACGAAAATATCGTACAAGTATTATTCTCGTTGTGTGCGAAGAAGCAAGCTAAGAGAGAGAGAGACTTGTTCTCTCTCTCTCTCTCTTTCTTTCTATTTATCCATCTACCTATCTATTTATCTATCTATCTATTTCTATTCATCTATCTTTCTCTTTCTTTATCTATCTATCTATCTATCTATCTATCTATCTATCTATCCATCTTTCTCACACTCCCGTGTCACTGATGTGGTGGTGTGTCGTATTTTCTCGCGAGCGAGAGACTGCGGAAAACGCGATCGAGGAACATGAGGGACACGAGCCGTTACGAGTATATTACTAGTTGACAACGACGACGAAGAATACGAAGGAGAAGAAGAAGACGGCGACGGCGACGACGACGACGACGACGACGACGACGACGACGACGACGACGACGAGGACAAAAACGACGAAGACAACGACAACGACGACGACGACGGCGAGGACGACGACGAAGACGACGAGGACAGCCGCGGCGGCGACGACGGCGACGGCGACGGCTGCGGCGGCGAGGCAACATTGTTGACGTCGACAATCGGAACGACATTGTTAGCGGACAAAATTGTTCGACAACGAACACATAAACAAACACACACGTATATACATAAACACACACATATATATACGGAAAGAGAAGGAGAGAATAAATTTCGTTACTGGACGAACGAAGAAGTAGAAATTGTTTGCCAGACAAAACTAGTGTTATTGTTTTCGTTGTTGTACGTGTGGAAGAGGTGGTGAAGCTGGAGGAAGAGGAGGTGGGGGAGGAGGAGGAGGAGAGAGAGAGAGAGACTTTCGGACAATCCACTGATAATAAAGGAAACAGAAGAATAAACGACGACGACGATCGCAAACAACGACAAGGACAACTGGACGAATACTAAATGGACATGAGATTTCCATTGGAAGGAAGAGGAGGTGAGGGTTAAACGTTACCGATAACAACAATAACAACAAGTAGACAAACGGAGGACGTTGAAACGTGAAGTGTCTCTACGAGGACTTTTTTTTTTCCCCCTTACCCTCCCTTCTCTTCTCCTTTTTCATCTTATTCTTATTCTTATTATTCTTCTTATTATTCTTCTTATTCCTCTTCTTCCGCTTCTTCGTCAACGCTCATTCGTTATCGTCGTCTTTTTTTTTCCCTCCTCTCTCCCTCCCCTTTATCATCCTCGTCGAAAGAGAAAAGTGAGGAGAGAAAGAGGAGAAGAAGAAGAAGAAGAAGAAGAGGAGGAGGAGGAGGAGGAGGAGGAGGAGGAGGAGGAGGAGGAGGAGGAGGAGGAGGAGGAGGAGGAGGAAGGACAACATCCTCTTCCTCGTCGTCGTCGTCCAATCCGTCGTTCGTCCCTCCTCGGTCCTCACTGAGGAAACCACCTTGGAAGTGCAACACGGATCCGGACGAGGAACGACGACGTCGGCACCATGAGGATCAAAATGCCCGCGGTCAGGATCGCGCAAGGTGAGTCCCCCTCCTATCTTCTTTCTCTCTTTTTTCAATTCTTTTTCTTTTCTTTTCTTTTCTTTTCTTTCCTTATATTATTCTTACGAAATTACTTTTACGAATTCTCCGCCGTTTGTTACTTTTCTTCTTCTACCGTCGCTACTTCGCGATTCTTTCCTTGTGATTACTTTTTATCTTTGTTTATGTCCTTCTTATCTCTGTCTCTCTCTCTCTCTCTCTCTCTCTCTCCTTGTTTCTTTCTTTCTTTCTTTCTTTCTTTTTCTCTCTTATTCTTTCTTTCTTACGTGCAAAAAAAAAGAAATAAAAAATGTAAACAGTGAAGGATAAAAATTTCCTTAAGTAGGATATTCGAATAATTTTTGCGAGAATACGTTTAAGTAGGTACGATCTCTTTTACGTTGGAACAATTTCGTTTGAAAAACGAAAGGAAAAAAATGGCGATCAACAATTCCGAATTTCACAAGTTTCATGTCAAGGCGGTCCACGTGCTTTCACCATTCTACCCGCCTTTTCTGCCTCCCGTAACCAAGAGATTCTCGAATAAAAAGTTAGACACGATGTAACTAGATTAATCCAACGAGTAGAGGTATATTCTTTCGAGTCGAGATTATAATCGACTAAAAATTCACAACGATGTTTCGAGCATTCCGATTTTTATTAATTCGAATCTTAAAATTAATACTAACACTAATAATAATAATAATAATAATAATAATAATAGTAATAGTAATAGTAATAATAATACTAATAATAATAGGAATAACAATAATAATGATGATAATAATAAATGAATAAAAAAAGGGAATAAATGAAATAAAACAAAACGGAACACAAGGGAAAATAATAAAGAAAAGAAATAAAGATCTCAAAGAGAGGACGACGGAGAATAGAAAAGTATCTCTTCTCGTTTTGTGGCGTGTTAAACAGACGTTAGTTCTATCCTCCTTTTCGAACTAGAGTAAAGAAAGACGAAGAGAATAAATAAGAAAGAGAAAGAGAGAGAGAGAGAGAGAGAGAGAGAGAGAGAGAGAAGATGAACAAAAAAAAAGAAGAATATAAAAAGAAAAGGAAGAGGAGGAAGAAAAAATATAAAGCAAAAAAAAAAGAAAGGAGAAAGGAAAACAATGAAGGTGATCCGTGGTCGCGTGGCGCGAGCTTGGAAATCAAAGAGGGAAAACGGAGTAAGTCGAAGCTCGGGAAAGAATCTCGAGAGATTGTAAAAAGAAGGAAAAACAGAGAGAGAGAGAGAGAGAGAGAGAGAGAGAGAGAGAGAGAGAAAACAGTAAAAAAAGGAGCAAAAGATAGAGAGAAAGAGAGAGAAAGAAAGAGAGATGTAAGGGCAACGTCTTCGGTTAACTCTTCGGTTGAATTTTTAATTAGTCAGCCGGCAGCCCCGATGCCGACCTTCGTTCCAGAAAGAAGAAGGAGAAGAAATAGGATGAGGAGAAGAGTAGGTGGAGGGTGGAGGAGGGGGAGGAGAATGGTGGTGGTAGCGAGTACGGAGAGGAGTAGGGTTGTAGGGGTTAAAGAAAGAGAAAGAAAGAAAAAGAAAGAAAGAAAGAAAGAAAGAAAGAAAAACGAAAGAAAGAAAGAGACGAAGGAAGGAGCCGGCTTTTGGTGGGGTGGAGGGAGGGGGTTGGTATTGTCATGCGCGCGTTTTTCACAGACTTTTCCACCCCCGCCGTTTCGCGTAGGAGGAAGCAACCAACCACCACCACCCCACCCCCGACCTTCCTCGGCCGCCTCCGCCCCCATCCCCGTTACTCGCACCCCCTCCCTCCTACGCCCGATATCCTCTTCCTCCTTCTCCACGGGGCTAAACCGACCCTCGTTTCCACCTCCCCCTCGCCCCTATAACCCCTCGGTTTCTCTCGCGACGGCTACGACTACGGCGGCGTCGTCGCCGGCGCCGGCTCCGTTTTCTTAATTACAACTGCGATATTCTTTAGTTCGCGCGATGACGCCGCCGCGAAAAGATATCAGAATCTTTCTCGTAACGTTTGCTTTCTTTTGCTGATATCGGTCAGCATCCCCTTAAAACTCAATCACCTGTCGCCAATCGCTCGGCCATCATCCATACATACTTCTTTCTTACGAGTAAGGGTTAATTAGAGATTTCGTCTTGTTCGTTCGGGTTGTTCATGCGAAATTACGTCTAATCTATTTCAATCTGCGTTTCGATTGAGAATATTTTTGAAAATGGAAGAAATAGAGAGAGAGAGAGAGGGGGAGAGAGAGAGAGAGAGAGAGAGAGAGAGATTAAAAAAAGAAAGAAAAGAAAATATCTTTCTTCATTTTTGCGGTGCTCGATGTACTTAGTTTTGTTGTTATCTAATTAATACAATTGCGTAGTTAATGACTGATATATCTATATCTATTTGTATATATATAGTAACATATAGGTATATATGTAACAGGATGAGTGTATATTGTATTATAATCTCGTGACATCCAAGTTTGTCGGTCTGTTTGAATGATATCGTTGAAATATTTCGAAGATCTCTAGGACGATCTTAGGACGATGATATAATAGAGGAGAAATCGACAAAACTAGGATACTTCTATTTTCTTATCGACGAGGTAAGTATGTATTAGGAATTTCTTCTACTACGTAAATTTCTATTTCTTATAAATATATATATATATATATATATATATATATATATATATATACGTATGTCTTAATAGTTTCTTCGTTCGTTACTCGTCGTGTCCGATGGATAAACGCGTCGGACACGTCTGTACGATTCTAGCGTTCGCCTATCAATGTCGAAACTTTAAATACTATGTTTACTAACGCGAGAAGGTCTCTTCCTGGAAAGGAAAACAACGACCTTTATGTACCTTACAATCACGTTTACCTATAGACAAATACGTACACTCATCTATATACATACACACACATATACAAACACGACACATAATATAAACATTTATATGATAATAAGTAGAAAAATTGTTAAACGATCGACGAAATTTCTTTCGATTTTTTCTGTTATAACTTTCATAACCTCGAGTAATAAAAAAGAGAGAGAGACAGAGATATAGACTCTTATCTCGTTTATTCGAAAACACATGACTCATTTATCGTTCGCAATTATACCCGCATATCACATATATATACATACATACATACATACATACATACAACATGCATATATACATACATATTAGATATAATATAGCTCTGAAGCTCGTCGCGGTATTCTCCAAAGCTTTTCTAGGAGTTACATAGCACCATGATCGACTGGAGGTACTCACGAGGATGTTATTTAGCAAACAAAGTACGTTTTACTTGCCCCTGTCGGCACGTGCGCGGCATATGCGCGTTTTCTATCTGCGTGTCTGTTAAATATTGTCTTTGATGCGACCCGTCGGAAGCCCTTCTTCACCTTGTCTGTATATCTCTCTCTCTCTCTCTCTCTCTGTTCGTCTCTCTTCTTTTCTCTCTTTCTCTCTAACTATCTTACGTATATTCTATCCTTCTTTTCTCTACGTTCCATCGCTTCCTTCTATCTCTATATCTCTGTCTTTCTTTATTGGTCTTCCTTTACTGTGAGAGAAGAGACCCGACAAAAAAGTACTTTGATTTGATTCCTTAGATTAACCTTTAGGGCGCTAGGCGCGTGGCGAACCCTTTTTCTCTTCATCTTCCTTTATCTCTTCTCTTTCCTCTCTCTCTCTCTCTCTCTCCTTCTTCTTTTTCTCTTTCTCTTTTCATGGAGAGAGTGAGGAGTGTCTATCTCCCTTCTCCAAGGGTCCAGCACGCGACCAGGTAAAACGAGTCGTGTCGACGCGATCAGGAGTCACGAGCCACCGAATCAAACTTCTCTCTTTTTTTCGTTTCTTTTTCTTTTCTTTTTTTTTTTCTTTTTTTATTATCAATCTAACGACGAAAAGCACGATGAAAGATCGTTTCTATCGAATAATTACGACTTTTTAACGCTAAGGTCTTTCAAGATTTTCTTCCGTATTCTTCGCGTAAAAAATTTTTCAAGAAATATTTCCAATTCTTTCGAGCAAAGAGAGAGAAAAAAAAAACGAAGAAAGTGATAAAAGAGGAAAGGTTTAAGAATGATTTATTCGTTTCTTCTCTTTAGTTTTTTCGTTTTTTAAAATTAAATCGACGCATCCGTTGCTTGTCATCTTATCCAGGAGATGGCGCCAGCTTTCATCGTAAGGAAAAGGGCTATAAACTTACTTCGAGCCCCTATTCAAACCCTTTTCTTATACGTCATTCATAAATTATTCATAATTAATATACCTCGTCGTTTTTTTATATAATAACCGCGAACGATTAGATCCGTCTTTATCTTCCTTTTCTTTTTCCTTTTCTTTCTCTTTTCCTTTTTTTTTTCTTTTCTTTCTCCCATTATCCACGCAACATTAACGGGTTGACTATACACTCAAAGTGTTGTAATGCGTTTCAACGATTATATTTCGTGTACGATCGAATTCGAATCGTTAATGTAAAAATAATAAACGATACGAAGGAAAGCAGATAATATCAATATTATGCAAAAAAATGTTACTCAACAAAAAGTAAACAATATTATAACGACGCAACGATTGACGCAATTTTTATATTTTCATAAGAAATTATTGCGTAAATCGTATTTGATGCGCGCGAATGCACGATTACGCTCGTTAACGATCGTCGAGGACGTGTTCATAAAAAATAAAAAAAAAAAAAAAAGGAAAAGGATAATTAAACGTGCAATTAATGAATCGGTGTAAATCAGGAAGTAGTGAATACAAGTAAACGGAAGACATTAAATCGTTCATAGGTCTTAGGATGTTCCTTAAATCCTTGTCTCTTTCTTGTGGCAGGACGAACAAGGATAACGACGACGTCGATACGATTCTCTCTCTCTTTCTCTCTCTCTCTCTTTCTCTTTCCCCTTCTCTCTCTTCGTTTTATCTCTTTCTATCACGTTGTTGGTAGTGGGCTGTATATCGTCCGTCCAATCTGCCGGTGGGCAATTTCAACTGAAATACGATGTCGTCTGCGATACGTTCGCGAATCTCTTCGAGTTAGTGTTCTTATTGCCCTTTGTACGATCTGGGTATCCCCCTTAAAAAGGATTTAACACGGACGAATTTTCTATCCAATTAATAACATTAAAAGGATCTTGTATTATTAAGACGTTCGATAAAAAAAGAAAAAAAGGACGAAAAGGGAAAGAGAAAAAAAATACAGAAAAAAAGAAAAAACAAGGAGAGATAGAGATAAAGAATTGAACGACGTTAAAATATGATTCCGTCCGTTTCATTCACCTTTCTATTAATTTACTCCTCTTCTCGATCAAGGAGGAAAACGAGAGAGAAAGAGAGAGCAAGATAGATTTATTTCTTGTTCATATTCTAAAGAGAATATAATAACTTAGACACGCGGTGCTTTTCTTCGGACTAATGGATTTATACAAACTCGACTGTATTCCTTTAGAAACTATCTTTGACCGTGACAAAGGGCCGAATAACGAGTGTAAACTTGAAAAAAGGAAAGGGAGAAAAAAAGAGGAAGAAGATAAACTAGGGAATACAAGACGAGAGAAAGATAGAAAGAAAAAGAGAGAGAGAGAAAGAGAAACAGAGAGAAAAATAGAAAAAGATAGTCGAAGAGTGTAAGGAGGTAAGGCGTAAAGAAAATTTATGTTGTTTGCAGTGTCGGTTTCCTGGTCCATTGTCCAGCATTGTCCGAGACCCTCCTTCTAAGGTGTGAACACCTTTCGTAGCGATAATCTACTCGTATTATTATACGCTTTGTCGGGTGTTCACTTGTCGGAGGGGTTTAGCCAGCTATCCTCCATCGACTACCTGACCAAGGGTCATTTCGATCTATACTCTTCTTCTCTCTGTGAAATAAGGTGCAACAACACATTCTCTCTTTCTTTCTCTCCCTTCTTGAGTCCACTTTTCTTACCTGATGACCTGTCTGTCGTTCACCGAGGGTCACTCGAAGTAAAGGAAATCAAAGCAAGGGAAAGGAAAGCAAAGCAAGGTGTCTTTTCTCTACCCTATTAACGTTAACTAATCCTTTAAAGCATTCGAAAATTTATGTTAATGATCGGAAGTTAATCGAGGATATTAACTCGAGCCTAAATTATCTTTATAGATATGATCGATAAATAACGTTGTTAATTTTTGTCAATAATTTATCCTTGAAGTTATTTAAAACAAATTTATATTTAAAAATCGTTAACAATTTTTTTTAAATCATCTTCAAATTATTATATACGCATACGCGCTAATACGTACATATATAAATGATATATAGGATATATCTTGTAAAAAAAGAGATGTTCTAAACGTTTACTTATATTAGAAAGATTCCTTTCCTCTTGGTCACCCGTTATAATGTAATGTCCCAGGAGAGGGCGTATGTAAAGCACGTGGCCAAGTCGTACTACTACGTGGCACCTAGCTAGCGCGCGTTTAGGTACTTCTATAAATACGATTATAGAAGCTACCAAGTTCAGGGGAATAGGGAGGACCGTGACCGTTTTTAGATTTTCACTACTCCGAACCTACCAACCTTTGGAATTCGTGAGTAATGTTGCTTCTTCAAGAGAGTCAGGGTACTTTGCGGAAACTTCCCTTACCACTATTTTCCTTCTTCTTCTTCCTTTTCTTTCTCCTTCTCTTCTTCTTCCCTTCTTTCTCTTTTTCTTTCTCTCTGATCATCGTCATCATCATCATCACCATCATCATCGTCATCATCATCATCGTTATCATCGTCATCATCATCGTCATCGTTATCATCATCATCATCATCATCATCATCATCATCATCATCATCTTCTTCTACTTTTACTTCTACTTCTTTTATTTCTTCTTCTTCCTCTTTTTCCTTCTCTTAATGGGAAACTCTCGCGGTCCCTGTCGGAAGTACGTAATTAAAAAGAAAAAGGTATATACCTTCCTCCTACTCCTCCTCCGCAAACATAATGCTACCACGTCCTTGAAGATTATTTTTCACGCGAGAGTCGTAGGTTCGATATCAAGCCAGAGTTCGTTGGCTTTTCTCTCTTTCTCTCTCTCTCTTTCTCCTTCTTTCTTTCTTTCTTTCATTCTTTCTCTTTCTTTCTCTTTCTATCTTTCTTTCTCATTCTCTTTGGTTCGTTGCAACGAGTAGGAGACCTTGAGAAAGTCATATTTACTCGGGAAGTATCTAAAAAGTATACTTAACCGAGGAAGAGAGAGAGATATTGTCTTTGCAAGATCTTACTCCCTCCCATCGAAAAGTTTTCGTACGTTCGAGAAAACTAGAATGAGATAGACAGATACTCGAAATTCTTTCCGAACTACTCTGATTTTTTAAAAATGGATGACTATTCGACGACTACTTACTTCGTTCATTCTATTTCTCCGTCTTTCCGTTTTTCTTTTTCTTTTTCTTTTTCTTCTTCTTTTTCTTTTTAACGGTGATACTTGAATCAAAAAGATCGCGAATACACCGGAAAGGGATGTGACGATTTTAAACGCGATTTTCGACTCGAACGAATAAGTCAAGCGCAGGATATTTGCTTTGAGAAGGTCGGTTCTAGTTAAGAAAGGTTTCGATGAGATGGCACCAAGGAGATTAAGAAAAAAAAAGATTGAAAGATAGACAAAAAAAAGAGACAAAGCTAAAGAAGGATAGAAAGAGAGAAATAGAGAAGGAGAAATGAACGAGTCGATGATCGTAGAAGTCACGTCCGGTCGACATTGCTGACCCGGAAATGAAACAAGATGGTGGCTCTAAGCGTTCTCCAAATGGCACAAAGAGTAAGAGAAGGAGAAAGAGCGAGAAAGAGACTCTTTTTGATTGGTCAGAAACGACAAAATCGCTCAGCGGGACGTTCCCTGTTGTTTTCTTTTTTTAGAAAAAATAAAAAGAAAAAAAAGAAAAAAATCGATCGAGTTTCGAGAGTACTTCCTTTGTCAGGATCGGACCAATCCAAGACTTCTAATCATTGCAGGGGGTCTACTCGGCGGGATATTGAAATGGTTGTTAGAGAGAAAGAAAAAAAAGTTGGGGGTCAGGAGTTTTTTATACACAGGATTTTATATTGACGCGTGAAAGAAAGAAAAGGAGAGGGAGAAAGAGAGATCGTTAAATATGGCGTATTAATAGAATAAAATTCATACTTCTTGTAAATCTTAATGAACGTTCTTAATAGAATATGAAAAAAAAATCTTAATTTTTTATTACCGATAATAAGATTACGAAATATAAGTTTAAAAAACTCGACATTTTCTTTTTTCTTATATTCTTTTATTGATCGCAACTTTAAGATCTTAGGCGAGATTTAGGTATAACAAAAAAAAAAAAAAAAAGAAAAGAAAAATAAGAGAAAAGGAAGATTTTCTCCGTTTTTTAAATGTTTAAAATAGACATCATGAAAGAAGATATATCGACGATTTTATTAATCCGACAAGAAGAGTGATATTAAATAACGATGAAACAATGATATCTTCGTGAACAAATAAACGTTACAATCGAGATTAGTCGAAGAAAATCGATTCAATATAGTTACGGTGATGAATCACAGTGGGTTAAGGCAATGATCGATCATAAATGTTAACGATTGAAGCGTAACAAAGGGTACTTTTGCGTTTGCTTTGTAAAACGGGAGCGACGAAACGCTAAGAGCGATTTACGAGGGTCGTTTTCTCGCGACCTCCCACGCATCTCACGTGCGTCTTCTCTTTCTCAATGCATACATATGTATATATATACATATATATATATATATATGTACACACATACAGACACACGCATATATATATGGAGAATTTCGATGTAAACGACTAAGCTTCTTCTCTTTCTAAACTCTATACGAATCTCAATAAACTCTGACGAACGATGGATAGAAACGGGCAAACCAATGTTGTTTCTCCTTTCGCTCGAGAAAATTTTGCGCGATCGTTAATTATTTCGCGTGACACGCTTCGGCACTTCTCTTTCTCTCTCTCTCTCTCTCTCTCTCTCTCTCTCTCTTTCTCTCTCACGTGATATCACGTTGTCAAAAGTTTGCATTCGGATGTTTTGCGGCATGAACATTGCAGAGTTTCGCGCGGGGGACGTTTTGAATAATGTAACAACGAAGCCAGTCCCTACCACCTCCCCTGTTTCCCTCTTTGCCATGGAAGTTTCTAATTAACCAGTACGAGAACGAGCCCGTTACCAAAGAGAGATAGAGAGAGATAGATAAATAAAGAGAGAGAGAAAGAGAGAGAGAGAGAGAGAAGTATCGCGATGCCGGACAATACAAAGCCACTTTGAGTTCTCGACTCGCTGCATTTTCCATTGGCGATTCTGTTGGTTCTGCAGTACCACTGGTTTCGTTCGCTGTTTGTTTTTCGGTCATTGTCGACGATACAACTGCGTAACCATAGCTCAAACTACGTATATCTATCTATCTCTCTCTCTCTCTTTCTCTCTCTCTCTCTTTCTCTCTCTCTCTCTTTCTCTCTCTCTCTCTCTATCTATCTCTCTCTTGAAGCATGTAAAAAGAGTAGACAGAACCATATATGCGATGTACCGATTTAACTCTTGAATCGAGAGAGTCGACTCTTCCAAAAGTTATTCGTGAAAAATCGGGAATAACTTTTGACAACAATAAAAAATACATATATATATATATATATATATATATATATATATATTGCACAACAAGAAGAGATTCATAGTAAATTCTCGCTTGGACGATTCGATCCCACGAAATTTAAGGGCAGACATATGTCCAGACTGTTAAAGTTTGAGAAGGGAATGGAGAAACGTCAGGATTTAAGGTAAATTCGCGATGCTCGCGAGTGACACGTCGTCTCTGTCCGAGTAGAAGCAACAGCGTGCTACTAGAGGCAGCTGTAGTAGAAACTCTCTATAGTTGACTATAACTGTAACCCACATGATTTATTTTGATGAAAAAGAAAGGATGGAGAGATCGAGGAGAAGGTGGAGAAGGAGGAAGAAGCAAAGATAGAGAGAGAGAGAGAGAGAGAAAGAAAAGAAAAATAGAAAAAAAGAAAGGAAGAAAGGAAGAAATCAGGAAAGGGGTTTTCCTTGAAAGGAGTGCCCTGAAAAGGGACAGGTCAACTCTCTAGGACCTGTTTGGCCGTTTCTCAATGGACAATGTCCTGCCGGTCGACTCACAAAGGGACTCCCGGGACTTCGAGATCCTCCCACGATACGCATGTGGGGCGACTGGAGAGCGAGTGAGAAAGATAGAGAAAGAAAGATAGATAGGGAAAAAGATAGAATGAGAGACAACGCGTACCTCATTGAGAACGCGTGAGAACCAGATTTCATATTTCTCATAACTGCCCGGTAGAAAAGTGATCGTTGCTGGTTTTCTTACTTTACTGTGTACCCAAGAGAATCCCACACTTTATATTAAATTTTCTCTTTTTCCATTCTTAACTGACTACATTTACCGGGTTCGTCAGTTACTCGCGTTTAAACGTTTCTCGATAAATAAAGTACGTGTAATGATTGATTTAACTTGTATATAGGTACATACGTACGTAAGTACTTAATATCTTTCAATTATCCACGAAGAATTATATGTATGCAGGTTATTAAATATGTTCGCAGAATAAATACGAATTACGACGAATTTTCTATCGTTATTAAATACGAGGTTTGTTACTTAGTTACAAGAGTTGTAAACATAACGTTAAAACGATCGATCACACGTATACTCGAATAATAATAAAAAAGACACGGTACGCATACATACATCTATGTAAATACTTAATATCTTTTAATTATCTACGAGGAGTTATGTGTAGATTTTTTAAAAGTTCGAATAAATTACGATGAATTTTATTGTTATTTAATCGAGTTTCGTCCTTAGTTACAAGAGCTGTTAACGTTGAAATGATCGATCATACGCATACTTGAAAAGTAATGAAAGGAAAGCCTATACTGAATAAGAAAACCGTATTATTTTTATGAAAGAGTCCCGTTAGGTTTTATGTTTGCGATCGGAGAAGGTCGTAAGAGAATTGTTCGATCAAAGGATCGAATAAGGAAATTCGAGAAAATCTTCTCTCGATCGAAAAGAAAAGAAAAGAAAAGGGAAAAGAAAAGAGAAGAAGAAGAAGAAGAAGAAGATGAAGAAAAAAAATAAAAGGAAGAGGAACAAGAATAAAAAGAGAGAAAAAAGAGAGAGAGAGAGAGAGAGAGAGAAAGGGAGAGAGAAAAGAAAAAAAAACCTGAGGAGAAAGAAGGAGGAAAGGAGTTCTTGAGAATGAGGTCGATGGACCACCGATGGATTGATGGGATTCTTTGCGAGATGAAGCTTACGGTTACGAGCAAACGGGTCGATTTTTTTTTTTTTATTTTTTTTATTTTTTTCTATCAACGGACCGACCTGTCTTTTTTATATATACATACATATATACGTATCTATACATAGAAGGGGAGAAAAAGAGAGAGAGAGAGAGAGAGAGAGAGAGAGGGACTCGTAAGGGGAAAGAAAAAAACATTTCACGTAGAAAGGAAAGAGAAAGGAAGAGTGGTAGCCATTTTGGATCTTTTGTACGATGCACATACGTTTGTAAGAAAAAGAAAGAGAGAGAGAGAGAGAGAGAGAGAGAGAGAGAGAGAGAGAGGATCAACAAGGTGGACGATCGTGCCTAAGGGTTAACTCGAAAAACTCTTCACCCCACGAGAAAAGTCCAACGACGGACTAAGGGGTTTCGTTGATAAAAAGAGAGAGAGAGACAGAAGAGAGAAGAAAAAGAAGGTCAGAGAGATCGTAAGAAAGAGTGAGAGAGATATAAAAGAGGGGCGTTCGGTATAAAAATTTCCCCCACCATTATAGACGCACGTGGTGCGGTAGGTCCTTTCTATTCTTTTGATATCCTGTCGGCGGCGGGGTCCTGTTGGTCCTATAAACGCGTCTCCGATGGATGCTCCAGTCAGCATCCGAGCATGGACGAAAGCAGATCTCCATGTTGATAATGAAAACGTTTAGGAATATATGCGAGTACGACTATCGAAGATTCGTTCTTATTTTTAATTTACGTCGTCGTCGTCGTCGTCGTCGTCGTCGTCGGCATCGTTGTCGTTGTCGTTGTCGTCGTTGTTGATCTTGTTGTTGTTGTTGTTGTTGTTGTTGTTGTTATTGTTGTTATCGTTGTTCTCATTGTCGTTGTCGAACAAGAACGACGACGGATACGAGAGAGTATTGTCGTAAATTTCTCTAACGGTGAATCCTGTGTGCTCGGTGTGATCGAATTATATACGCGAGAGGACGCGTAATGGCGGATGACAAAGGTAAACGCGTTTGTCAATATGTTTGCGCGTTTGTGTGTGTGTGTGTGTGTGTGTGTGTGTGGGAAATAGTTATCCTTTTTTATATTATTCTCTTTGTTTTCTCTCTTTTTCTTTTCTTTTTTAAACAAATAGTTTCTTATACTCGATACTTCGAATCGATATTCGTTTGCTTAAATTTTGATCGATTTGATTTTAAAAGAATCGAAAGATATTTAAATATCCTTTTCTGGCGTTAATAATAAAAAAAAAAAATAGAGGGATCTTGGGTGGAATTTTAATTTGGAATTTAATTCGACGGTCAATGTACTTACTTACTCGCTTAATTACTTACAATTCTTGCTCTGTGAGAAACACGTACGTTGTAATTTTCGAATTTTTAAATCGTTTGATATTTAAATATCCTTCGTATATTTCTATATAAATAGATACAGAAAAGAATATGTCACATGGTTATATTAATTGATATCGAATTACTACATTTCGAAATAATTGCAATAATTCTTTCTGAAAAATTGAAAAGAAGAAAAAATAGAAAGGGAAAAAAGTGAACGAAAAAAGTGAGAAAAAAGAATAAAAAGGAAAAACTTTGGAAGAGATTTCGCGATAGAAAAAAAAAAAAAACAAATCGAATCGTCGAATAATCGTCGATTAATCTCGATGAATTCGATTTATAAAATTTCTTATTTGTCGAAACGAACGAATACAATTCTCTCGTACAAGAAGACTAACGAGTTAAGGTAAAAGCTTGCTTGAATTTTTCTTCGAGAAATATTATTTTCGACGTTGATTCGATTGGTGATATGTCACGGAAGATCTTAACGTTGAAAATTTTTCTTCGGTATTCTCATTTTTAACCACGTTGTCTTTCTCTCGATCGACAAACTTCACGTATCCTTCTTTTCTTTAACCTTCTATTCCTACTTCTTCTTCTTCTCCTTCTCCTCTTCTTCTTCTTATCTTCTCTTCTCTATCATACTACTCGTAGAAGGAAATTGGTGCGACCCAATACTAATGGATAATGGAATTATTGGTTACGGTTGGGGCTTGCCCTGGGGATGATCGTAATTCAATTGCTTCGATGTGTCCTCTGGACGTTTTGACGGGACGGATGTCCTAACAAGGACATTGCCTCGGGATATCTTTGCGGTGGGTAGGTACTCTAAGTTATCGGGATATCTCTTCTATTCTACGAAGGAGCATTCTCGTGTGCGTTAGAAACGTTAGAATAGAGAAGAAGAGTAGTTGGAAAGGATGGGAAGTGGAGAGGAGAGTAACTGTACTATCTTTTTTACGTAAATTTTTTATGACGGAAAAAAAAGATAGACAGAGAGAGAGAGAGAGAGAAAACATCTAAAGATTTATTGTCACTTAAAATTTTGTCATTGAGTTATTCGAATTATTCGAACATTTGATTGCGATTAATGAAGTTGGAAATATGAAATAATTCGTTAGAAAAAATATATATATACATATGTATGCGTGTGTGTATATATTTATATATATCTGATCTCTATTTTTTGAAGCGTTAATTTGTGATAACGAAAGTTAATAACTTTGAGATATTTTGTTTTTCTGGATATTCCCAATACGTGAATGGAAATTATGACTTCTTTGTTTCTCTTTCTCTCTCCCTTTCTTTCTCTTTTTTTTTCTTTTTCTCTCATTCTCTCGTCTACACACTATAAGGGAGAAGTGATCGAGACATTACGGATGTATGGACCAATTTGTAAGCAATCCAACTTACATTCGCCGGGCAATGTTGGATTTTTATGTTATCTTTTTCGACGAGCATTCGACTGACTCTCTTATTTCTATATATATATGTGTATATATATATATATATATATATATATATATATATATATATATTAGAGAGACCACAACCCTCTTACTATCATACGTCGTAACTTTGTTCAAGCTTCGAAACTTGAATCGATTATATTACCGAGATAACGTGTATGTCTCTTTCTTGATTTCTTTTTTTCTTTTTGTGCGCGTAAATACAAGTCTAACAAATATAATAATTTATATACGTATTTGATTTGTACTATAAGAGTTTCAAAATATTGATTTCTTTGTTAATATCGAACATTGAATATATACATGTTTTTATTAATTTTATGAAACCATATTAATATACATGTTACATATATTATTGTCACTTTATCTTTAAAAATTGCTTATTCAATTGATAAATCAATAATTTAAATACACATGATACCTACAAAATAATATAAATATAATTGTTATATCATCATTATAAATTGCTTATTTAATTTATTATTATAATTCACCGATAATATCCGATGAATTGATTTAAAAACTTAAGAACAAAACTTAAATGATATATAATATTAACTTAGTTATTAATTCTAATTTGTATAAGATATATCAATGAAACTATAAATTCGTTTGTGAGAATAAAAAAGAATGGAAAGGAAAAAGGAAAATCTCGTTTAATTTACTCATGAAGAAAGTAAAAAGTAGATGAGGAATAAGATAGCAGTCGTTCTTGGTGTGTCTTTCTTCGAGGACATCTTATAACTTATCTACAACCCTAGACGGTTCGTAGGGTAGTAGCGGTCGTACCGTTCCGTCGCTCTCCTGAGTTTTGGTCCAACATCTGCCCCCGAAAAAACAAAAGCCCATTGTCGCTAACGACCGGTCGCGCGTCTCTTGTTTCTAACCGAGCGCTTTTGAATCGTAGGCGAATAACGGATCCAAGGTCCATTCAGAGATCGAAACGGCCATCTTTTTCTTTCGTCATTTTTACTCTTTCTCTCTCTCTTTCTCTTTCTCTCTTTTTTTTTCTTTTTTCTTGTTCTCTTTCCCTTTTTCTCTCTCTTTCTATCTACCTATCTATCAATCTATCTGTCTCTTTTCTCCCCAAATTTTTTTTTTCTTTTTATTTGTATTCCCTCACAAGTAAGAATCACTATTCGTTCGCGTGTCCCGAATTTTTATCGATTATTTCTTTCTTTATATCAACTATCTTTATATATCTTTATCTATATCTATCTTTTTATA
>NC_057698.1:2641833-2656833 GCF_014466175.1 Vespula pensylvanica | reverse complement strand
AATTGCTTCATAGAATAAAATAAAGAAAAATGTTACTTGTTTGTGACCTAATATGATAAAGAAAAATCGCGTGTATTTCGTTCTAAATTTAACTTTTATCACTAGGCTTATTAGAGAGAAACAATTAAATATGATTCGTCACTATTCTAATTCGTTATCGTTCTTTGTTAGATCATCTGATAACGCTTTTAAAGCAAAATATTTCATTTCCAACAGCAATGAAAGATTGTTCGAAAAAGTTTTTTTTAGAAATGGATGGATATGTCATATGTGCCGTGTATATGTATATATGTATGTGTGAAATAATAAAAACATAGTCATTTAAAATTATCGATAGGGAAACAACGAAACGTAAAAAAGTTTTGGGGGTTTTTAAAATACATTCATGATTGGCCATCTGATGTCGGACTTGGTCCAATGAACACGAACAATGTCGATGCGGTGGATTCGATTTTTGAATTTAAACCGCCCGCTTTGAGATCGGGGTTGAACCTGCCTGAATTCCCTTTACACCCCTCCGCAAATCATCTATCCCTCGAAGGGATCACATCGTGTTGCATTGTCGATAGGTTTAACGCGCGGGTGTTCACATTCGATTCAAAAACCTTTTTTTTTTTTATTATCTTTATTTTACACTCTTTTTATTTCCTCCCATTTCTTTTGTTACGCGTTCGATGATTTTCATTCTTTTTTCTTTGTTTTGTTTCGTATCTTTTTTGTTTGATAAGAAAAATATAGTCTATATCGAAGTCTACAAACATTTGTTAATACAAATACTGTCATATAGAAAAATCGTGTCGATCAGACAATGAGAAGATAATAACGATAACTTTTATAGTTTTCTATCAATTAATTTCATTTATGTATCTTAATTATGATGATATAAAAAATAATTCGAAAAAAAAAAAAAACAAATTCGTTCCTACGAATAGATAGGAGATAATCCGTTTGACTGAATCTACAATTCTCTCTAAAAAATATTTAGTATTAATATATTTCAATTGATCCCTAAATAAATACTGTTACGAATAAGAAGTTTATTAAGGAAAAAAAAAAAAAAAAGAAAATGAAGAGACAAGAAATGATATCAATAAATCAAACGTTTTATAATCAGAATCCTATTTTTATCTCGTTTTATCTGTCAAATTAATTCTATAAAAGTATTACTTTGTTCTAACAAATTTCTTATAACATTTATACGCTTATATATAAATCAATCTAAGATATTTTTACCTGCATACACATGCATATATATATATATATATATATATATATATATATACACACATACGTACATACATATATCTAAAAAATTTCAACGAAAGATCGAGTTTATCCGGTACGCACGACCGACGGATCAACCAAGCCTATGCTTAAAGGCTTCATCACGAAGCGTGAAGCACAGTAGCACCCTTTTCTCTCCCTTAGCTATCCGTTTTGTCGCAAGAGTTAACCCCTTTTTTCTAGCAGAACGCGAGCGAAGCTCGTGCTCGTCCCTTTTCCTACACACACATACACACACACACAAATATATTTATATATATGTATATATATGTATACATACATAGATCGACTATATTATATTCCTTGGTTCTGCCCCTTTCGTTGTCTTTTTTGTCAGAATTTTTTTCTTTTTTTTCTTTCACTTCACAAACCGGCCAACTCGAAGCAGCCTAATTAGAATCTTCCTATTGTCTGGCCACGTGGTACGCACGAGCCATGTATATAACGTACGAACATGCGTGCCCGCTCGTGTCGTCTTCGTCTCGTCTCGTCTCGTTTCATTTCGTTTCGTTTCACTCGCTGCATGTGCCCAGGTAAAATCAACCGACGACAGAACCCTGATTATCGTCATCGTCATCGTCATTTTCGACTTAGTCCTACCCGTAAACCTTTTCAAATTTATTAGACCATACCTGTTATCGATTAGCTTATTTCTTTTGAAAATGTCTAACTGTTAAAATTTTTATATAGTTATGTATCGGAAAGAATGTGTATGTGCATATCTGTTTGTCACATGAGAGATATCTAATACGAGAAAATGAGATTAGATAGATTAATTAGTTATTAGATAATGATATAAATGATATTTTCATCAAATAATAAAGTTAACTTATGCTTTAGAAAATATCTTAACAACTTAAGGTTTGTTTTATATTTTAATTTTTAAGTAATTTTTAACTAACTTTTTATCTCATTCAACATAATTATTTATTTTATTAAACGTAGAAATTATTTTGATCGCTTAATTTTGAAAATAAATTCAGTGAATCTTTGACATTATTCCTCAGTTCCTTTTCAACGATTACAAATCTACATATATACATATACATAAACGTTTTATAACATATCAATTTTCAAATATCAACATGTATTGCAATTAACAACGATGATATCGATATATTAAAGAAAAAAAAGAACAAAAAAGGAGAAAGAAAGATGTAGAGATTCGAAGAGTTGGATAAAAATATCGCAGGATAGGGAAGTTAGCAATGAGGAGATTTGAGAAGTTGGGTCGGGGGTGGTGGTATGATGATAGTGGTAGTGAAGGTTGGAGGTTGGAGGTTGGAGGTTGGGTGAGGGGTAAGGGGCTAAGGGGGGTAAGAGGAGAAAGGAAGCGATAATCCGTTGAAATTGACACCAGAGAGCGCTCCGGGTGAGATGCAGATTTGATCTATCTGTCACGTTTGTCTGGAATATTAATTCTCGTCGTCGCGGGTGAGGTTTTTCAACCAGCTGCTCTTTATGGTTTCTTTCCGACCCCTTCTTGGTCCACGAAGGATTCTCCCTGTTTTATCTATCTCTTTCTCTCTCTCTCTCTCTCTCTTTCTCTTTTTCTTTCTCTTTCTCTCTCGCACGTATCCCGTTTTCTTGGACCGCCTGAGGCGTCTCGAGAATTGCTTGCGAATTGGCTACATCCTGATCTCTCTCCTCTCTCTCTCTCTCTCTCTCTCTCTCTCTCTCTCTCTCTCTCTCTCTCTTTCTATTTTTTTTTTCTTTTCTATGTCGTACATCAACGAATCTTCCAACTCTATTTTTTTATATTTCCTCTATTTTTTCATCCGTTTACTTTATTATTATTTTCTGTTCTCTTTTTTTCCTTCTTCTTCTTTTTCTTCTGTATATTCTTTTTTCTTTGTTTCTTTTTCTTTTTTTTTTCTTTTTTTTTTTTGTTACTTTTCGAGTCTAACTTCGTACACGTACATCTCTCAGTTTTCTTTTTATCTCGTAGAAACGGCATAAAGCTGCATTTTTTAACTCCCCGAAGACGCTTTTGTTAGAGACAAGAGGCAAATTTAATGGACCCAGTGGTCCATTCTTGATGTTTGCGGTCGGACGAACGAACGGGCGACATAAAGGATCTGTGAGAGAAAGAGAGAGAAAGAAAGAGAGAGAGAGAAAGAGAGAAAGAAAGAAAGATAGTGCTCTGACCAATCTTGTCCTCGGCACCGCGTACTGACCGCAAGGTGTACGTTTGCGATCGTACATGGATATTAAAGTTTCACTCGTCAGAGTTATTCTTTACTAAAAATATATTTTTCAAAGTGATTCTACCGACTTCTACCGACGGTCCGGTTGATGTAAATCTATCTAAATTAAACGAAAATATAATAATTGAATTTCGTTGAATAATTTCGTTGGGCGATTCCTTTCTTCTTTCTCTTTTTTTTTTGTTTTTGTTTTTGGTTTCGTTTCAAGTATAATTCCAATTCGTCTTGAATCGGACCATTTAAGGAACTACTGTTAATTGTCGTAACGCGACGATGATAAATTTGTATTTGTTTAATATCGCTTCGAGGTTCATTTTCAAAGGAGTTATTTGTACAGGAAACAAGAAGGACGTTCAAGCGTAATAATAATAAATTTAAATGGACACTGATACAAAGAATTTCTAAAGATTCACGTGACCATAGGTCCCTGATTAAAATCGCCCACAATCTACCTACCTGGATACGATCCATTGCAAGCGCCGGCCCTTTTAAGTGCAACCCTTGTGCCAGGGACAAAGTGCATACGTCGCATACGTTGGCTAATCGATATTTTAATATTGTCACACGCCATTCTGGATTACGATCCTTTGTGTACTATGACGTCACGCGGGTGCGAAAGCTCTCGATAGGGCGAGAGCGGCAGATGTGGTTGCTGCTTCGTTCGTCGTAAAAAAAAAAAAAAGAAAAAGAAAAAAGTGCAAAATAGAAAAAAAAAAGAATCTTTCTTTCGTAGCTTCTTATCGAAGTTTAATTTCATTTATGATCTTTCTCCCCTTTTCCCCCACCCTCTCTATAATCAACAATTTTTTTTTTACGCAAAGATTGTTCGTAATCAAAAAAGAAAGAAAAGAAAAAAAGACTTCGTTTTTGTTTGATTAAAAAAAGAAAAGAAAAAATGTTTTTGAATCCATCGAATTTGTGCGTTTTGGAAATATATAAGATCCCTTCTCTCGAAGAACGATCGACAGTAGAAAAGAATGGATAGATACATACATACATACATATGTGTATAAGATTGATGCATATTTTACACACACACACACACACATACACACACACGCACGGGAAAATATTTTTCAAGGTATATGTCACAAAGAAAGAGATTCGCTCGTCTTTCGAAAATGTCGCTTTGCGATCACCCCAACCGGCAGTGGTTGCTCGTTTCGTATGAAGTCTTCCGTGAAAGGGTTAAAAGGAAGTATTCGAAAGGATGACCATGGCTCTACTTGTCGTTAAACAATGGTATATTCCGAACGATTTACCCCAAACGTCGGGCAGACCAATTTGACGGGTAATTTCTGAAGAAAATCGTTCGGTCACCGTTCCGAAAGATTTCTCTCTTCTACTATCTATCGTATAGATAGATACTGTACTACTCAACTAGGATCTATCATCGTTCTTTCTTTCGATCGAGTTTTAAAGTTTTAAAGTTTCGGTCAATTTTCATGCGAATAAAATCGCGTAAGACGGTAACAGAGAGAGAGAGAGAGAGAGACTGTATCTTTTATTATATCCATCGAGATAAAATGATATTCGTTCGCATTTTCTTTTTCTTTTTTTTTTTTTTTTAATTTTCTTTTCCCTTTTTCTTCTTTCCACCCTCCTCATAGACTCCATAAAGTCATTTACCAAGTCTCAGGGTATCTTTTATCTCATAAAATAAAATAAGATTCGATCTTCTACCTCTTAACATATTTTTCATCGGGTCCGGCCATTTACAAAGTCTCATTGTCAGATGATCATAAAAATCTGGGGAAAATAATCCTAAAGGATGGCCAGAAAGATATAGAAAGAGAGAAAGCATGGTGTTTGCATATGAAAAGAGACCCCATACTTTAAATCGATACACCTTTATTATATACCATGGAAATATACTCGCGCTTATCTTCTTTGGTACTACCAACCAATGTCCTTTTCTTTCTATCTCTTTCTCTTTCTCTTTCTTTCTTTTTCTTCTCTTTTCTTTTCCTTTCTTTTCTTTTCTTTTCTTTTCTTTTCCTCTTACTTACTTCCCCGAGGGAAGTCGGCAATATTTTCAACTTCCGGAAAAAGAAGGAACCTCCTGTCGAGGGGTAGAAAATATGGAGGGGAAGGGCGCCTAACGCCTGCAGCGCCAAACAATATTCCAAATTTTCACGCTTGCCGTTTTACGACCTTCCTTTTCTCCCTGGCTAGTCCCTTTTTTTTCTTTTGCCCTTCCTTTCATTCTTTCATTCTTTCTGTCTTTCTGCCTTTCTCTTTCCCATTTATCTATGGTCTAATTTTCCTTCGCTAATTTACGCCTATTACCAAAGCAATGATTATGAATGACTAGTCGAAAAGTTTCTTTCAATAAGCAGACTTTTACCTACCTACCTACCTATATATAAATATATATATACACACACGATTTTTACGAAACAAAAGAAGCTCCCTTTGTCCTTGAAAAAGGACTAAAAAAACATTCTTTTTCTTTTATTCTACGATTCTAATCATACATTTATAAATTGTATCGTATCGATAGAACGGATCGCGATAATGACAATCGATTATTATACGAGAGTAGACGTCACGTCGTCTTTTTCTTCGTAATAATTTCTTTTAAACCAATAAATAACTGGAGATTAATCCAACCGATAAAATGTTGTTAAAAGGTCAGTGCTATATCGTGGAGAGTAAAAAGAAGAAAGAAAAAAAAGTAAAAAAAAAAAAAAAAGAAAAAAAAAAAGAAAAAGGAATATTCTACTCGCCCACCATCGGACTCGTTATTCCACTTGGCACCTTGTTATAATGCGACGATATGTGTTCCATTGTGTCTAACGTATTCATAAATCCTGTTTCCTGACGTATCCTCCGATAAAACAAAAGTTTCTCTCTTGGCATCAATCTCTCTGTCCCGTCCCATTCACAGAGCTACATTAACATTCGATTACATATATAAATAAGTCAGAGCGAACTATGTGAGAGTTAATTGTTGATCCTTGTATAATAAGTAGTATGTATTTAAATTGGTACGAAGCTTACGTCACTTTACTTTTCTTTTCTTTCCTTCTTTTTTTTTCAAAAATAAAAAATAAAATTTCGAAGAAGAAGAAGAAGAAGAAGAAGAAGAAAAATAAGAAGGAGAGAGAAAAAGAGAGTTGTACTTTAAGGTTAACGAGGGTGAATTTAAGGGAGATTAAAAGAACTCGTAAATCTCGATTCGCCGAACGTTCTGCTTTAAAACTCGCTCGACGATTTTCTTCTCCTTCTCTCTTTCTCTCTCTCTCTCTCTCTCTCTCTCTCTCTCTATCTTTCTCTCTTATTCACTCTCTCTTTTATACTGTCCAGAACGGCCATTTAATTAGGGACCGCTTTATTTTCCTGCAAACCTCTTTGTCTCCTACACTGATTTCGCTTCTCCTTCGTTCGCCTAAACATCGTTACAACGTAGTCGAGGAATGACGATAGTCTTGTGAACTTTTTAATCTCTTACGGATTTCCCCAAGACCCTGTATACTATCCACTTTCTTTTCCCATTTGTTTCTTTCGAAGGTTCTCTTTTTTCTTTTCTTTTCTTTTCTTTTCTTTTCTTTTCTTCTCCTTCCTTTTCTTTTCTTTTTTATCGAGGAAGCACACTGTATGTAAAAACGAAACATAGGTCGATCTTAACTTCCTTCATTTTATTTCTCTCTCTCTTCCCCCCCCCCCTCTCTCTCTGTTTTTCTTTCTCTCGTTGAGAATGAAAGGAAAGGTAATCTCTCTCTTGCGAAAAAGTTCAGCTAAACTTTGTGGCTGGACCTCGGATGAGTCTCGAGTTCTTAGTGAGAACTCGGAGAATACGTCGAATGCATTCTCCTTCTTTTTCTTTCTCTCTTTTCTTTCTTTTTTTTCCTTTCCTTGTTTCTTTTAATTAAAATCAAACGGTACGAACATTTCTGACATATTTTAATTTTGTATATACATCTATATATATATATATTTTTTTTTGAGTTACGTGATTGAAAAAAAGAAACAAAAAAAATGGCAAAACAATTTTATAAAATTGAGGATAAAAGAAAAAAAAAACAAAAACAGGAAAAAAAAGAGAAAAAAAATTATATATATATATATATATATATATATATATATGTATAAAGTTAAAAGAAGGTTGGTGCAATAAATAATATCACCTTTGTCTCCATTCTGAAGCACTTTAAACTTTGTTGAAAAATCATGATAAGTTAGATCGATCGTCTAAAACGACTCCCGATAAAATCTCCGATAAAAAAAGGAATAGAAAGCGAGAGAGAGAGAGAGAGAGAGAGAGAGAAGGAGAAAGAGAAGGAGAGAGAGAGAAAAAGAGAGAAAGAGAGAGGAACACGATAAGTGCTTTAACGTCGGCGTAAATTTAAGTCGACTTGCAACCCTCTTTGAACATCATGTGTTACGATCGAGACGAATATGTTTCCGCGGTTATGTTTCACATTTAACGATAGGCTTTTTCTAATAAAAAGAAAAAAAAAGAAGAGAGAGGATGAACACACACATACACAAACACACGCGCGCACATAAGGTAACGATAAAGACCACTATCTTCTCGTTTATTCAATTTTTTTCTCTCTATTTCTTTCTCTCTTCTTTCGTCCGAAGGGTGACTCCGAATTAATAAAAAAAAAAGATAAAGAAAAAAAAAGAGAAAGAACAAGAGAATCACCCCTGAAAAAAATGTCCTGGAGGAAAAACTACTCTCTTTCGCATCTACTACTACTACTACTACTACTAATACTATTACTACTAGTATTGCTACTACTTCGAGCTATGAAAAATGGGAGAAAATCTGATATTCCGGATTAAAAACATTGAAATTCAAAACCCGTCCCTCCCGCGCTGTCATAACGGAGGGTCGAGAAGTCGTTAAGGGTCAGTTTCAGCTGCTACGCTGAACGACTACCCTCAAACCACCTCCCTCGATCACTATCCACCGACCATCGTGTTCCAAGGGATATTATTTTTAAGCCCCTGCAAGCTCTAGAACCCGCAATTTGACACAGGCGTGCGTGCCGTTTGAATTCAGAATTCAATCGGCACAAGCGGATTTCTATCCCGATTTTCTGAAATTAAGGGAGGATCGAGAATTGATGTGCGCGAGCTCGTGTACCTAAGCGTGCAAGTACGTTCTAATATATATATATATATATATATATTTTTTCGTCTTGGTTTTTTTCTCCAGTTCGTTTCGCTAAATTTTTATCGAATAGTTGAGTTGCAACTGATAAACTAGGGAAAGAAAAGAAGACTAGATCAGATTATTACTGTCATAGAGACTTAGAAAAATCTCTATACTCGATAAGAAATATATCATAATTATCTGTTTTTTTTTACATTTGTAATTCATTTTTAAAAAGAAAAAGAATGTATTATTCTATTACCATCGACGTAAGCTTAGAAAAGTTACTATATGCAATAAGAAAAATATATAATTTCGACCATACGTGAATAGTCGACCTACGTTTATAATAATTCGTACACGTTCGAGTCGTAGAATTTTTTGTAAGAAGAGAATGAAGTCAGACAGTTGCGCGTTAATTAATGGGGAACAAGCTAATTGCTAAAATAACAAATGTATTGTGTATATTTCCCTTTCTAATAAAAGAGAAACTTTTGACGAAACGTACGGATTTTTTTTTTTATTTCCAGAACCAAGATGGCTGCAATGTTCGCAATGCTCGAGACGAGTATCGTCCGCGTGGGAGTTACTCCAACACGCGCAAAGCGTCCACGGTGCACGTTTGTATAGTTCGTCCTCGCCGTCGACGAATTCGTCGTCGAATACACCAGCACCGAGTCCACCCACGCCCACACCAACGCATGCGCATCACCTGAGTCCGCCGAATCACTTAAATTTAAGCGGCAAATCGAGCGGAAGTTCATCCGCGGCAAACAGTTCAGCTGGAACGAACACGAGTGGTAGCAGCGGAAGCCGTCAACAGCTTCAAACGTCGGCCTCGTTGGTTGGTGATCCGCTGCATAGTTTTCTGAGGCTACCGCAACATTTGGAAAGAAGTTTTCCACCGATGTTTAGGCCAGATTTCCTTGCGTTAAATCCTTTGGCTGGGTACAGAGGTCTCCAAGAGTTACAAACGGCGACGAGGAACCTACAAAACCTCGGTGATCCGTTACGTGGTATGGACGGTTTAAATTTAGGTGACCCTCTCGTCCGTAGCTCGTTGGATTCATTAAACAACGCAAGAAATCTAGCGAATTTAGCCGAACTATCTCATGGCCGTGCATTGAGTGCACAGGCACACCCACCACCGTTAGAAGCCAACCTGGATTTTTACTCGGCGCGCCTAAGGAGCCTCGCTAATCCGTCCTTAGGCGCGGCTCCACCCAATAGCGGCAATCCCAACCCTAGCAACTCGAATCCAGCACCGCCTACTGTACAAAACGTTTTACCGGTACCTGGAAATCTTCAAGCTCAGCAACAACAGCAGCAACAACAACAACAGCAGCAACAGCAACAACAGCAATCTCAACAATCTCAACAATCTCAACAAAGACCACCGTCTCGTCCTCAACCCGTAGAACCACCGAGTCCGGCTACTAACAATCCAACCAATCTTACGCATAGCAATCATCAGAAAGAAAATTCGCCACCTTGTTACAGTCAAAGTCCTATCGGACATCACAATAATAACAATTCAACGGATAGCGAGAAAACTAGTCCGCCGGTAGCTTCTACTCCTATCAT
Source organism: Vespula pensylvanica (assembly GCF_014466175.1). NCBI lineage: Eukaryota > Metazoa > Arthropoda > Insecta > Hymenoptera > Vespidae > Vespula > Vespula pensylvanica. Next base: position 2,646,651 of record NC_057698.1, on the reverse strand, counting down.
TGCCGATTCTGGTTCGGAAACAATTTACGCTTGCGAGGTCTGCGACAAGAAATTTCGATTCCAATCGAATTTGATCGTTCACCGGCGCAGTCATCGAGAGAAGGAGAGACAGTATCAGCAGGATGGTGGTACGCAGGATGGACAAACGGGTCAACAGACTACAAGGTGCGAAGTTTGCGAATTAGAATTGTCTAACTTCGCTGAATTGAGGAAACACATGAGGAAGGAGCATCAGGAGACGTTGAACGTCGCCGCCAGTCCTCAAGGAAGCGTCGAGACCGTGCCGGACGATGGTTCGAGTTGCGACGAGAATATGGATTTGGACGAGGTCGAGGAAAACGATCAGAAGGCCGAAAGAGAGGACACCGAGGAGAATACGCCGGAGGATTTGAGTACTACGCAGGGTCAGAGCGGCGAAGAGAGCGGTGGTAGGATCGATCAGAAATCCGACAGTTTAGTCGGCGATCTCATGGAAAAGTTTGGTTTGAGTAACATAGCCCAATACTCAGAAGCATACAGGCAAGCTCTTCAAGAGAATCATCGTGGTAGTTTTATAAAAACCGAATCATCGTCGAGTCTAGCCAATTCCTTGAACAATAACAAGGAAAAGGATAGTGCCCTGTCACCTACGAACTTTAATTCTTCGACAACGCCTAACATATTTTCTGGACAAGGCTTTCCAAGATCGTCCGGGCCGGATTTCGGTGGTCTTTGGTTACCAAGTCCTCATTATTTAGAAAACAACGAATTTCGAAAAGCCTCGAAGGCAACAACGTCCAGTCTTGCACTGCAAGGTCTGCCGAGTCCTCTTTTGAAGAAAGAACGGAGTGGTAGAAACGATACCTGCGAATATTGTGGTAAAGTATTTAAAAATTGTTCGAATCTGACGGTTCACAGACGTTCGCACACCGGTGAGAAACCGTACAAGTGCGAGCTTTGTTCCTACGCCTGTGCACAAAGTTCTAAACTTACAAGGCACATGAAGACGCACGGTAGACACGGTAAAGATACTTACAAGTGTCGTTTCTGTGAGATGCCATTTTCGGTACCTAGCACACTTGAGAAACACATGAGGAAGTGTGTGGTGGTAGTGCAACAGGGTCCTAAACTCGGTATGCCGTATCCCGGTAGTCAGGATGAGGATTCGTCTTTGAGCACCAAGGACACTTGATCCTGGAATGGTAGTTTACCGCCCATTCCGCCATTGTGGCCGCATAGGCCACCTTACCCGGTCTACTGAAAGGGGGTGATTCTTCGTTAAGGTCGATCCGCATGACCTTGAAAGTTTACCGGAACATACAGAAAGAGAAAGAGAGGAAGAGAGAGAGAGAGAGAGAGAGAGAGAAGAGAGAGACAGAGATTCTGCTTGATAAGGTCCTGTCAAATGAGTCCTCTTAAATCCTGTTACGTTCGTATGATTAAATCATCAACGAACATATATCAAGATATCACTGTTGGAGATCGCCTCTTGGGATTAGGAGAGTGCGATCAATTCGACAAAAGGATCTACAACGGGATCTACAAGTTCGGCTCTAGGAGCCTGGAAATGGCCCGCAGGACTACGAGGAACCCGAATGGAAAAGAACGGAGATTCTATTCGTGAAGAAAGAGAACAAAAAGAAAGAAGAAGAAATATCGATTAATATTTCGAAGGAGGGAGTGGAAAGGATACTCACGTACATTATAAATAGACTCGATAAGTTCGACGAATGATCTTTTCGATCGCAAATTAGTCGATAAGAGAATCGAGTTAGGTTGGTCCAGGAGAAGATAACGGGGTAAGGAGAGTTCAATCTCTTGTTTCTTCGTTTGATCTGTTAAAAAGAGAAGAGAAAACAAAAAAAAATATATAAAACGAACGAATGGTTACCACTTTTGCGAGTCTCACAGCACAGCTATTTAAATTATATCGCTATAAATACTTATAAATAACGACGCTATAAATATGCATATATACATACAAATGAATGAATAAATAAATAAATAAATAAATGAATAAATGAATGAATAAATAAATAAATAAATATATATATATATAAATATATATATATATATAAAAATCATACATACACACACGCACATATATACACGAAAACATATACACACACACACACATACACACACACACACATATATATATATATATATACATAATGAAAATATACAGAATATAAATATATACATACATACATAGGATTATGAACATAGTGACTTTATTAACGTATTTGAAGATTATTTATTTAATAATATATGTATACATATTGTATAACGTAATATATTATATACATACGTTTATCACATGGCAAACCGATCTACAACCACCATGTATGTAATAGCGAGGAAACAAAAAAAAAAGAAGAAAAAGAAAGAAAGAGAAAGAAAGAAAAAAAGTGAAGAAGAAGAAACACGAAAAGAAATGGGGGATCTTTTGTATATTAGACGATCGTCTCTTTATACGCAGAAAGCGCGTAATTTTTTTAGAGAAAAAAAAAACATACGAAAAGAGAACGATTTATTTTTTTGTTTTCTTAATTTTTCGTTTTACGTTCTACTTTAAATTTTTCATTTCCGTTTATTCTTTTTGTTTTTTATTTGTTTCTTTTTTTGTTTTTTGCATTTCACTCTCGTTAGGGAAAAAGGGGGAAGAAAAAAAATAATAATAAACGAACGAACGAACAAACAAACAAATAAATAATAATAATTTATTCGTCGACTTCTATGATCCTGTTTGTAAATATTTAAACATCGACATTCAATGCCCTGTTAAGAATGTGAGAGAGAGAGCGAGAGAGAGAGAGCGAGAGAGAGAGAGAGAGAGAGAGAGAGAGAGAAAGAGAGAGAGAAAGAGAGAAAGATACTAGAAATAATAATAAATAATAATACTGTGAGTACGTGATAAAACATTAAAATACGAAGAAACACTCGAAGTATGTGCTACATTCTCTAGTTATTATTGTAAGCTTTAGCTCGATCCTACATAAAATGTATTATATATATATGTATCTATTATTAACGACTTTATTATCTATTATTGATCATTCATATTTTTAATATTATTATTATTATTATTATTATTATTATTATTATTATTATTATTATTATTATTATTATTATTATTATTATTATTATTATTATTATATTGATATTATTGCTATTGTCGCCATTATTATTATTATTATTATTATTATTATTATTATTATTATTATTATTATTATTATTGTCAGTTTTTCCATTATTATTATTATTAGTTATATTATTATTAGTTATATTATTATTATGAATTATTATTGCTATTATTAGTTATTATTATTATTATTATTATTATTGCGATTGTCAACTATTACGATTATGGTTCCAATGAGTTCAGATCGTCGGTCGGGTTAATTTACACCCCCACAATCCCCCTATTAAATTATTAACAAAGATGTTTTTTGAAGGTTTAAGAAAATGCCAAAGTTGTTTAGGTTTATCGTCGTTAATATCGTCGCGATCGAGGTGTCGATCAACGATCGAGTAGACATGCATATATATATATATATATATATATATATATATATAATGATAAAAGATTTTCAGAGAAAGAAAAATTAAATGAGAAAGGTTAATAATAAAAAAAAAGAAAAGAAAAAAAAGAATGAAAGAAAGGAAGAAAAATCAGGATCGACACCTCGTTGGCCTCGCAAAAGCATTATTAGCGCGTCTTGTTCGTTGATCGTATTTATTATCGATCGTGACTCGATTTGGAAATCGCATTTTATACGGCCTTCGCAGGATCGATAGAAACGAATTGATCCAACGATGATCGACGTGCGTATCCATCATTGAGCAACCTCACGATCTCTCTTGCGTTTTCTCTGTTCGTTTGTTCTCGCAATTTACCCAAGACTGAGGTTTTCGCGGGTAAAAAGATCGATCGGACTTCTAACAGCCCTTTACCACCCCTTCCATCCCTTTATTTCTCATCCCATATCCCCCACCCAAATCCAAGTCCAATCCACGCCAATTACCCAATCCCTTTTTCCACCATCCTCACCCTCTTCTCTCTCTTGATCCAACCACCACTCAACCCCCGTAACTCTTTATCTTTTACCTTCCAATATGTAGGAGAGATATCGTTGTTTCGTTTTTTCGAATCTCCCCCTTATTCCCCAACCCCCAAGTTCGTTTCCAAGACCTCGTTGTAAAACGTTTTTCGAAGAGAACTGTTCCTAATGAATGATAATTAAAGAATAAAAATGAAAAAAAAGAAAAATGAAAAAAAGAAATAAAATAAAATAAAGTAAAATAAAATAAAATAAAATAAATGATTAATTAAATAAATAAATGAATGAATAAATAAATAAATGAAAACACGTAGGCAATAAGTTCATTGACTCTGGAAAAAGGGACGGAAAGGAAGAAGACAGAAAAGAAGAGAGAAAGAGAGAGAGAGAGAGAGATAGAAAGAGAGGGAGAGAGAGAGAGGGAGAGAGAAAGAGAGAGTGAGAAAGAGAGAGAGAAAGAGAAAGAGAGCGAGAAAGAGAGAGAGAGAGAGAGAGAGAGAGAGAGAGAGAGAGAGAGAGAGAGATAAATACATAAGTACGTATGAGAATGAGTGTATGTGCGTTTATCGATTATATACATTTTTCTGTGTGTTTGTCCGTGTGCGTGGGACGTGAGTATGTATATGTGTTATACCTTACGAGGAAAATAAAAAAGAATTTATGATTGACGATGGTACGTGCGCGTTACCACAGATCGAACGAGTGTATATGTGTATGTGTATGCATGTGTGCATGTCTGTGTATGTTAAAGAGGGAAAAAATAATGTTTGTCTGT
>NC_057698.1:2626833-2639333 GCF_014466175.1 Vespula pensylvanica | reverse complement strand
CGTTTTCTTTTTCTTTCAGTCTCACTTTCTCTCTCTTCGTCTCTCTCTCTCTCACTCTCTCTTTTTCTCTACCTACTTCCCACTCCTCTCTTTCTCTCTCTCTCTCTCTCTCTCTCTCTCTCTCTCTGTCTTCACACTCTGTCTTCGTTCAACCTTCCCTTCTTCTTTTCGAAGTTCCCTTTTTACGAAAAAACAAACAAAAAGGAAAACAAAAAAAAGGATATCAGAAACACATAATGCATTCGTCATCACACACGTTACGTCGTCGTCGTATCCTCTAGTCGATTTCTAGCGTTTCTACACAGGGTAAAACAAAAAAAAAACAAAAAAGAAAAAAAGAAAATAATAAAAAGGAAAGAAAGAAAGAAAGGAGATGAATGTGGGCCACATTTAATGATACATAAATATGGCGAATGGATAATCCCAAGGAATAATGTCGGAATTATAGCCAAATGGAAAAATATTTAGACGGTTAAATAAGTAAAAGCTGAATAATAAGAATAACGAAAATAATAAAAGCAAAAAAAAAAAATTAAAAACTATTTCCTATAATATTAATATAAGCAACGGCGGGAGGGATACAAAAGAGGAGATTGGCATGTTCGGGGGTAACAGGGAAAGGGTTGGGGAGGGGGGAGGGAAGGGGATATAAAGAGAAAAATATATAAATAGAAATGAAAAAAAAAAAAAAATAATAAAAAAATAAAACGAATAGGCAATGTGCTAAACAGGTAACAGGGAATATGGGATTTTAGGGAATGAACAAAAAACAAAAAAATAAAATAAAATAAAAATTAAAAAATAATAGATAAAAGAAAGGATGATATTTCTGATCCAGGGTAAACAATCCGAAACCTCGGTTTTTAAGGGTACGATATGAAATAGGTAAGACCTGCTTATATATCGTATAGGGACACTTTCGACCGGGGCTCGACATTAAGGCAATACGAAGATTAAATAAATGAAGAGATAAGGGGAAAAAGAAAAAAAGAAAGAAAAAAAAAAGGAGAAAACAGAAAGAAAAAACGGAAGGAGAGATGAGGAACACAAATGAAAAAAAAAAAAAGAAAAAAAAACCCCATAGACACGCATACATAGAAAACAAACAAACAAACGAACGAACGAACGAACGAACGAATAAACAAAAACAAAAGGACACACGCATTCACTCACACAGATGCACATCCACCCCCTACACAGAGAGAGACATAGACACGCGCATACACACACGTACACGCATACATAAAAATAATGAACGGGCGACTTCGAGCAAACACTGATCAAAGCTTGCGACAATCTTTGACCAAGATTTACTCGGCGGAGTCTCTAATTATAAAAATCATAGAAGTTACGGTGTATGTCTTGTGCGATTCAAATAAACGACATTGTTTTTAAATAATAATAATAAAAGTACGATCTACTTTCTCTTTTACGATCTATACTCGCTCATATCTTATATCCCGAATATCACAAACCTATTATAAATAGATGAAGATTATCTAACGGATGAAAAATCGGTAAGTATACGCGTTCTTTTTCTTTTTTTGAGAATCGTACATACGAGTACGAGTAAGTACTTTGCTTACGTACCGTTTCAACGTTTTAAAATCCCGACGAATCCTTTATCGTAAGGTCGTCGAACGCAAAATGACCGATCGATCGATCGATCGGATCGGATCGGATCGGATCGGATCGATCGACGATTCTGATTGATTGATCGCTCGTGAGGCGAAAGGGTCGTCTTCAGATATTCGACCCGTATAAGATAGTTCTCGATATATGCCTATACTCCGCGGGCTATAGAAAGCTCGTTATATAAATTGGCTAACTTGTTTCGAGCTACTATTATCGGACGCTTATTACTTATATTACATAATACCTACATTTCGCAACGGCCACGAAACTCCTTAGTTTCTCATAAATTTATCTTCGGAGACTGCTGCTTCTTCTTATTCTTATTCTTCCTCTTCTTCTTCTTCGTCTTTTTCTTCTTGTGAGAAAAGTCATGAAAGAGTGGCTTCACCGTGACCTCACCTTTACTCGTACGTATTATTACAACTAACGTTTTGATAAATTCGTCTCTTTCAAGAGACTATCCGAGAATATATACGTATACATATTTATATGTACATATATATGTATATATATAAATATATATTTTCTACTTGAAGGAATAATACTCATTTTAAATGTATGGCGTATATTAGAAAGTGAATACGAAAAAAGAAAACGTTAATGTACGATAACGATGATTACATGGTCGTATAAACGGTTGCATTCCATCAGGGGCACAAACTTGCATATGCATTTCGATTAATTTCTAACGAGGAGTTTTCGCAAATGATTACAAGCGCATCTCGATTAAAACTCGATTACTTTTAAACAACATTTCTTTCTCTCTCTCTCTCTCTCTCTCTCTGTTTTTTTTCTTTTTTATAAATCGTTATTTGATTCCTTTTACTTTTTTCTTTTTTTTCTTTTCTTTCCTTTTTTATCTGAAAGTTCGTACTTTTCGTACTTGGTACCTTTCTTTACGAAGTACTAGTAGTACGAACTACGGATTAAACTTGGAAACGTACCACCCACTTTCAGAATAATTCGTCGTAGAGGCAGCAATCGAAAGAGAGAGAGAGAGAAAGACAGAGAGAGAGATAAAGAGAGACAGAAAGAGACAGAGAAAGAGAGAGAGAGAGAGAGAGAGAGAGAGAGAGAGAGAGAGAGAGTAATACTCGTCGTCTTGCCACGGCATACGTCTAGGTATTCTCTCTGTACCATAGCAATCGACTAGGTGGGGGGTAAACAGCGGCATGCGAATTCAAAGTTAGGACAATGGCGTTAATTTTTGGTCGGTCCCATTGTTCCATGCGCACATTCATCTGTCAACCAGGAACCGACTTCTGACAGCTTTGGAATCAAAGCTTGGCTCACGATCGACCTAAAACAACGGACTCCAAAGTCATAGTAGGATTTATCCTTTGGAGTCGTGTGGACGACGGGACGTGGCGATGTCACCGAGTCCAAGCGAGAAGAAAATAAAATGAAAGAGGAAGAGGAGGAAGAAGAAGAAGAGGAAAAAAAAAGAAGAAAATAGGAATGAAAGAAAGAAAGAAAGAAAGAAAGAAAGAAAATGGGAGAAGAGAATGAAGGAGAAGAGAAAGAGAAGAGAACAGAGGGATGAGAAACGACGACTCGTTGAGAACTCGTTTCTGGCTAAACGACCTGGTCAATAATTTTGCCAGCGTCCTCTTCTGTCGTTTGAATGCGCGTTAACTATGGTGACGTCACTACAATGGCGGACACTAATCTGCACGTCAGAAACAGAGGTGCCCCCTGTACCCATCCCACGGCAACCCTTCCAATGTGCACGAACCCACGTTCCTGATCTGTCGGTTTTCAGGACAAAATATGTCAAACAGCTAGTACTCCCACCTATTCACCCTTACCGCCCTTTTCACCTACCCCAATTCTCTACTCGAGTTCGTGGCTTAGCGAATCATGATAAAAATATAAACTCTTTCTCTCTCTCTCTCTCTCTCTCTCTCTCTCTCTCTCTCTCTCTCTTTCTCTTCTCTTTCTTTCTGTATGTGTGCCCTTTCTAACGTGTCCTGCGTGACACCAAACAACCTTCGAAACTTTCTTATCAGGATGATAAAACTTGTACGAAGTTTTTTATACTCGCGTAAAATGACAATAAGGTAATGAATTTTGAAAAAAAGAAAGAAAAGAAAAATAAGAGGAGATTTCCCTTTCGAGATATACATAACGTTTCGTTTAATTTTTATAAATATTTCTATCGACAAAAAAAAATAAGAAAAAGGGAAGAATAAAAGAAAAGGAAAAGAAAAAATCTCTCCCGTTTCATTTTACGTCTGATAACACCTATGATACCTGAATTCGGAAAACGTCGATGCTGTACCTGGTTGCCTACTAATAGGGGTAGTACAGGCCGGTAAAAAACTAACCCCTGGCTTTTCTACTCAAACGGTGAGGAGATATACACCCTGTATGGGAAGAGACTACACGTTGAAACGAAGTTACCCCTCCGTAAAAGCCGAACGAGCTTGTGTTTACTGTCCAATTATATTCAAGCGTATACAAGCATGAAAAAAAAGGGATACTTATATTTTTTAATATTTTTGTATATGTAATGTTATGCATCGATCTGTTATAACATAATACATATATATATATACATATATAAAAATACAAATGTTTTTTAATATAAAAGAAAAGTTTATTTATTTATTTAAAATTAAACTATAATCAATATACAGTTTAACTAATTATTCCTATAAGATTCTGTGCAATACACTCGAAATACTTTAGTAACGATTGTAATTAGTCTAATCGCTAGTGATCGAACGTTTTAATTCGCTACTTTCTCGAAATGAAGAGTATAAAAAAAAGAGATACAGAGAAAGAAAGGGAAAGAAAAGAAAAATAAACAAGGAAAAAAAAGAAAGAAAAAAAGAAAAAAAGGAAAGAAAGAAAAAACAGGAAAGGAAAGAAAGGACAGGATGATTTAACTAACGAGAGTGTCTCCGAAGTTCGAAGTTTGCTAGATCGCGGAATTAGTCGGCTGTTAAGCCAGATAAGCAGTCAACGTGCACGAAAACAATTGCACTGGATTAGGAGAGGTAAGCGGGCGCTGTCGCGTATTCCTTGGTCAAAAGATTAAGTAACGTTCATTTATCTTCGAGTTAAACAGCTCGCGATCGAATTTTGGCTTCCGTCGCTTCTTCGAAATCGTTTGAAAACTTCTCAAAAGGAAAAAGATTATATCGTTTCACCTATATACATATATATATATATATTTATATACATATGTAAATATTATTCAATGGATGTTAGCTAATTCAAATATTAAAAGAAAACAATTATTTTAACGAATCAATCGAATTATCTTATGGTTGAATATATCTATTCAACCATACTAAGACGACACTAAGAATTACGAATTAATTTCAATCTCATTATTTCCGATACTCCTCTTCATTCTTGATCTCTCCGTTCGTCTACTTGATTTTCCGGTAAGGTCGTTGAAGAAATATTGTCCTTGATACAAATCTAAAAGGGTATTTCTTCGCTATCTATCGTTTATAAAATAAAAGAATATTTTTTTTTCAACTTTATACTTTTGTTAACGATGTTAACGATGTTATTTGTTATATATTTATTATATGCATACATACATACATACATACATGTATATATATATGTGAAATACGATAGATACGTTTAGAAAAGGGACGAGAAGCCACCCCCGAAGGGTCAGTATTCGCTTGGCAGAAGGGTCGCTCTGACCAATCGGCTGCGTAGGTTGGCCACCCCTTTTTACTGACCAATCGAGGATCATAGCAACGTGCCAATTCGCACGGTTCGTTTATACGATCTCACAGGAATACTATTCGTTACTACTCCTTCGTATGTATGTTAAGTTATTTGAGAAAATAAAATGAAATGAAATAAAAAAAAAAAAGAAAGAAAGAAAGAAAGAAAGAGAGAGAGAGAGAGAAAAGAAGAAGCAAATAAAATTCCGTATTAATTAAGGTCAAGTGAGTATTAATAATAATTATTAATAATAATAACTAACAACAACAACAACAACAACAACAACTACAATAATAATAATTATTATTATAATTATAATAATAATAATAAGAGATAAAAATATGAGGCTGGTAAAGAGAAAATTGACGAGAAAAATGAAATTATACTCCCTCTCTCTTTCTCTCTCTCTCTCTTTCTCTCTGTATTTTTATTCATTTTTCAAGGCAATGTCAATAGAGTCAGAGATACGAGCGCACGAGAGTTTCGCAATATCCACATTCGGTGGGTAGGTAGGTACGAGGCCAGCGAGATAATAATGATGAAGTTCGGTGTCCGTATAGCCGAGTGGATGGCGCGAGAGAACGGGAGGGTTGAAACCGGCGGAAGGAGAAAGGCAACTCCGTCCGGAGAGGGTGCGGGAAGAAGGAGGGTGCAGGGGGTGGTAGTGGTGATGGTGTGGGGTGGGGTGAGTTATACATTTGAGTACATAAATGTATGTAACTTTGAGTTTGTGTTGGAGTGGGCGTCGGCCATCTTGTCCGGTGGGTATTGACCGAGGCGACCGCCAGGCGAGAGACATGCCATGGCGGGCAAACCACCCCTAGTAACTACCCCCGGCGCTAATTGCTCTTATTAGTTAAATCCGTGCGGTGCCGTCGTCGCGTCGCACCGATTCGCAACGTTCAGTGATAAAGCAAAAGAAAAAAAAATGAAGAAAAAAGAAAAAAAAATATATATATATATATAGAAAGAAAGAGAGAGAGAGAGAGAGAGAGAGAGAGAGAGAGAGAGAGAGAGAGAGAGAGGAAGAAAGAAGATTAAAGGAATGAGATGATCGATAATAAATCAAAGAGAAAATAAACCGATTGTAAATAATAATAATAATAATAAGAATAATATTAATAATGAGAATTAAAGCAATATTTAGAGACGACCAATTTATCTTGAATACTTTTTGTGTGAGATATTTGTTCCTTCTTTCTTCATTCATTCATTGCGATTTAACGAATAAAATGAGACGATAAGAATCGACCACGATAAAAAATTCTGATTCTACTTTTCGACTCTAATATTTCTATTCTACGTATTTATCTATATTTGTCGTATTATAACGATATCAATTAATTCGTGTTATAACTTCTTTCTTGTGGATACGATCGTCTACACTTTTGTTCCTTTTTTTCCCTTTTTATATAAATATATATTTCTCATTAATAACAATGAAATTATATCAAAGAAACGTGTTAAATGTATGATTGAAATATGAAGCGATAAATCGAAATCAAATTGATATTGCAAAAAATTTGAACACGTAATAGCGATTTTTATCGCGACGGACAATGTCGTTATTTACGCTCCACGAATCGTTTTCCATCGGAGCTCGAGCGAACCCGCTTGACCCGCTCGGGGATGGCGGAGACGAATCTCGATACCTATGTACCAAAGTCGTGAACGTTTGTGAAATGTTAAAATTCACGGTACACCTTCGATTCCACGTCGTATAGCTCATTCGTCTTTGTGTCCTCTGCTCTTTCTCGCTTAAATGTATTTGACATTTTGCCGGTGATTCAAAATCGAAATTCTACAATCGTGTTCGGAAGACTAAAATGAAAGATTATTTTCTAAGCTATACATATGGATACTTGTCATTGTTTATATGTCGATTATATATTTAAAAAAAGCAATAATCATTTCTTCTTCCTTTTTTTTGTTTTGTTTTTTTCTTGAAATTCTTTTTCAATCGCACACGATATCAAACGTGTACGTTTTCTTTTTTCTTTTTAGCATTATTGATATTCGTCAGAACTTTCGTTAAACAATATATTTTAGGATTTTAATAAAAAATTTTATATAGAGATATAATCGATCTCGATTAATAAACGATATCAGAATTGTTTAAAGATTAAGGAAATTCGTACATTTAGAGATATATCAAATATTAAAAAATTTCAATATCACTTGTCGACTATATATATTCGAACGATATTGAATATTAATAAATAATAATATAGATATATACGAGGTCATAGAATTATCAGATCCTGTTTTTCTTTTTTCTACGATTCACATAAATTTCAACTATTCGGAATTAAAGTATAGGAGAAAGGTGAGAAAAGCAAAGATCTCGTAGGAAAGTTCTTGAAACTTTCGATCCTCTTCTTCGCATAGACACATACACAAAGACACACACAAACCAAAGCATTACCGAGAATAAGATCTCACGTTGGCCACCCCTTTGCAAGAGTTTACCCTTCCTTCTCTCTTTCTCTCTCTCATCTTCTCTCTCTCTCTCTCTCTCTCTCTCTCTCTCTCTCTCTCTCTCTCAGTCTAAGCTACAAATTTGCGAACGTCTCACTAACATGTCGCAACCTTCGTCGTCGTCGTCTTCGTTCTCGTCGAAATGTTGCTAGCGCGTTCGTAGATAATGCAGGGTCCGTTATCACGATTAGAAGCACCTGGTAGGAAAACGAGTAAAGAGAGAGAGAGAGAGAGAAAGAGAGAGTAAGAGAGAGAAAGAGAGAGGGGTTGTTTCCAGAGTTAAGGAAAATAGGGAAGATTTCGTCCGTTCGTTCGGTAGTAGCCACAAAGATCTTGTGTACGTAAAGGGACTCTAATTCACGCCTGGTATTTCGCACGGCGTGTATTTTAATGCTGGTCCTGCCTCTAAAATTCCACCCTTGCCCGAACTACCCCTTCCTCGAGCGTCCACCCCTGCTCTTCATCTCTCTCTCTCTCTCTCTCTCTCTCTCCTTTCCACTCGCATTTGCCCTTTCGTTCTCATCCTCCTACGACTCAACATCCACCACGTTTGTCTCGTCCTGTACTCTCTCTCTCTCTTTCTCTCTCTCTCTCTCTCTCTCTCTCTCTTCCTCTCTTTCTCTTTCTCTCTCACTCTCAACATTTCTCTCCCTCGAACACGCGAATAACCGAGGTAGGTAGTACGTACTCTCGTGGTGGTGGGTATAGTGGCTGTAGATATAAAGGTTGTTCAGTCAGGAAGGTGGGGAGGGATAGCTAAAGTTGGAAAGAGAAGGAGAGCTGGTGTAGAAGAGAAAGAGAGAGAGAGAAAGTGAAGAGAAGGGAGTGAAGGAGGAAGGAAGAAGACAGAGAGAAAGAGAGAGTGAGAGAAGTAGTAAGAGAAGGAAAGAGAGAGAGAGAGAGAGAGAGAGAGAGAGAGAGAGAGAGAGATCGAGAGACTCGGTGGACTCGACTCGTGGTAGTGCAAGGGTTCGTTCGACCCTTAAGGGGTTGTGGCTAGCATCGGTTCCCTCTGCCCCGGACCTCGGCAACCGCCAGTCCCCTTCGACTACCTACACCTCCTCTCCTCCTACTCTCTTCTTCGTCGACCACCCAGTTAGCCACCCTCGCAACCACCCCACACCAAGCAAAACTACCCTACCGCCGGCAGCCATTTTACTCACTCCGTCTTCCTTCCTCTCTTTCACCTTCTCCTTCTACTTCTCTCTCTATATCTATATATATATATCTATCTATATATATATATTTCTCTTTCTCTCTTTCACTATCTTTCTCTCTCTCTCTCTCTCTCTCTCTCTCTCTCTCTCTCTATCTCTCTATCTCACCCTTCGAGTCTCCTGGACTCGCCAAATTGTAATCCGAGGCTCTGGAATTCCGGGCAGAGAAACCGTGGTCCGGCCTCAAAGGAGACTTCCTTCGCCTCTCGACTTACCCCAGGATAATGATTAACGTTGCGCTCTCCTCTTTCTCGTCCTTTCTCGTAAAGGAGAATTAGAGATAGAGAGAGAGGGAGAGAAAGAGAGAAAGAGAGAGAAAGAGAGAGGGAAGAAGAGAATGAGAATGAGAGAGACTAAACCATTCGTTCTCTTCGTTCTCTTACGCTTTTCCAGAACAAACAAAGACGTGACGCCGTTTGAAGTCGCGGTTTACTACTCGACTACCGTTGTCAAACAACGCCATCAAATTTTGTAAGGATACCCTTTCGCTTGTCGGTTATTCTTTCAGCCCTTTATACACGGAAATTACATTCTTATTTTTCCAATCTTCGTACTTTTATATTCCGTTCCTTTTTATTTTCGTTCCTTGCTTTTGTTCTCTTTTTTTCTTATTTTATTTTATTTTGTTCGTATGCCTATTTATTTTGATATGTAACACTGTATTATTAATATAAATCTAGCTTTTTATCTCTCTTTTTCTTTCTATTGTTAATTTTCTATTTATATCCTTATCAGATCGATTTTCTTCCATGATAAATTCTTAATTAATACCTAGACCGAGACGTTTTACCCGAACGAGCTGAGAAATGCGAAGATGATCGTTTCCATATCTCTTAACTCTTGACTTTATCTGACCTCGTCGTACGATCATATCGTTTTAGGTAATTCACGATTATCTGTTTATGGGACAGTTAATAGAGGGTCGTGTGCCGACTCGTAACAGCTTCGAGGCACTGTGCTCTTTGGATCTATCCTATCGGCCGATAGATATCTTCTATACGCTACTTACCGTCGGTCTGCACACCTGCGCAGGATGCTTTAGTGAATTAATATTATAGAAGGATAAAAAAAGAAGAATTCTTTTTAGATAACACATGGAAAAAGGATGGCTTGGATAACGTAGTTGGAGAGGAATACGACAAGGCTTTCACGTTTATTTATTTGTTAACTATAATCATTCGTACGTCCTCTTGTTATGGTGCACTTCAATGCATTGGAATCCAAATCATAAATTAGAATCTGTTAACAAACATACACGATACATACACATATACAAATCAATGTTTAGAAATAGTATAATTTATGTAAACTTTTTATACGTTTCGAATAATACTTACCGAATATACATTTTCTTTTACAAAAGTGATCATCGATCGGACTTCTGATAATAAATTCCTTTTTGAAAATATTTTTAATTTTGTATTTCGTTTATTTCTTTGGAAAAATTCCGTTCCGATATAGACGTGTCTGAAAGAAAAATGAATACTACGATTAATAAAAAGGTAACAACATTTTACTATCCTCAACAATAGGACGTAAAACTATCAATATAAAATATCGACGATATACGACGTGATCTATTTATACAAGTTCTCGAGATGATATTTATCGCGATGCCGACTAGATAATTTGTTGTTCAGTAACATTAGTGGCGAGTATGGCATTTGTCATTCCATAGAGAAGCGCGCACGCCTCTGTGTTGACAGGGATCGGGTCGGGATTTCTAGGGCGAAGTTCAGAATAAAAACCGGAATGTAAACTGGATCGGTAGGTTTCTGGTACGAGACTGACCACAATCGCCCGTGTAGACAAATTTGATGTCAGTGGTGATCAACCAAGAAAAATATATAGAAAAGAATTTTCTCGGCTATCTTTCGATACTTCCTTTTTTCTTTCTTTCTTCTTTTTTTTTATGTAACGATATTCGGTTGTACATAAAGAAAAAAAAAACAGAAAAAGAAAAAAAAGAAAGAAAAAAAAAGAAGAAGAAGAAGAAGAAGAAGAAGAAAAAGAAATGGTCTTGCGGAATGTAGAAGAGGGATATCGTTCATTTGAAGAGAACTCGGAACGATCGCTCTGTCCAATTTTCCGGATTTCTCGTGCACGAACTTCCGTCGGTCTGGAAACGAATGCGCTACGGAGACGCAGAAAAAGAAGGAAAAAGTAAGAGAGAGAGAGAGAGAGAGAGAGAGAAGTAGGAGGAGGAGAAGGAGGAGTATATGGAAAGGGAAAAGGACTTTTCCAGCAACGGTTGCTTGCTCGTGAGGATATACATAGGTACACATATCGATATCGGCCATGCATGAGAGGACGCCTCGCTGGTCACACCGTAAAAGAGAAAGAGAGAGATAGAAAGAAAAAAAAAAGAGAAAGGGAGAAAGGAAGAAAGAGTAAGAGAGAGACGAATGAGAGGGAAAGATACGAATTTTCCTTTCATCCTTTTCGCCTCTAAGCTGTCGTCCGATTCCGATTTATTTCTTCATTTCTTCATTGTTCGTACGTCGAGTGAAAAAAAAACGATGATATTAAAAAAAGAAAAAAAAAAGAGAGAAGAAAGAAAGGATGAAAAAAAAAATGAAGGAAAAGAAGTGAGAAAGAATAGAAGGAAATAAAAAAGAAGAAAATGAAGTGAAAATAAATACATTAAAAAAAAGAATTTTTATACGTCATATCGATAGATATATCTAAGAGCAAAGAAAAAAGAAAAGAAAGAAATCGAAAAAAAAAGGAAAGAAAAAAGAATAAAATATCATATCTCGCACGGAATATATTTGAATTGTTTTATATACTCGCGGACGAGCGCGCGTTCACGTGGACCCCATTCCCTCCCTCCCTCCCTCTCTCCCGCTCCTCCCTCTCTCCCACCCCTCCTCCTACCCCCTTTCCTTTTTCCGCGTACTCATAAAGGAAGATAGTAATCGAAGTTAAGAACCGAAAGGAGCAGGAAATTCCCTACGCATTTTGAGAACTAGCAATTTCTTTTTCGCGGTAATCCTTCTTCTTCTTCTTCTTCTTCTTTTTCTTCTTCTTATTCTTATTTCTCTTCTTTAGTGAACGAAGAAAGTGTACGACGAATAGAATGGATACGATGAGGGAAGTTATACATTTTAAGATATGTACGTATAAAAAAGGAAATATAGAGATAGAGACAGATAGATGGATAGATAGATAGAGAAAAAGAGAGATAGGGAATAGTTTTGATTTGATAGGTTCATTGACCTCCCCCTGTCAGTCACCTCACAGAAACCCGATCCCCTAAAAACACTCGAATCATTCGAATCTTGATGCGACGCTTCTGGCATTTACCATCCTCCGTTTCTTTCCTTATTCGTATCCTCCGTATATTCGCGAGACTGGAGTTATTACGAAAATTCCGACATCGTGCCGAGTATCTTACGTTATCCCCGGTCCATATCAACCAAAGTCGATAATTTTGACGAGCCGTACCGAACGAAATTCGAAAACGAGCGTGAA